>NW_028182116.1:0-107000 GCF_964271855.1 Acomys minous | reverse complement strand
AGCAAGAGAAATGCTGATTTCATCAAGCCCAGTTACATACTCAGAATCTGTACTACTGCGCAAATAGGCATGTCTCTTTAGGCAAAAATCTCATTTCTGACAAAGTTGCCCAAATGCATCTCAGAAGTGTGCAACTTGTTCCCTGAGTTAGAAAACGTCGAGAAACGTTCGTTTCTGCTAGCACTGTGCTTCTACACATGTATTTGCTGAACGGTGAAAGCGCACAGTAATGCACTTTTCTCCCAGCAAATACACTGTTTCTAAGGAAATGGGAACACACTGAGGAGACTCTTGTGGGAGCTACTGTGACTAAAACTGAGCTTCCCTACGCACAGGGAAGCAAGAGAAATGCTGATTTCATCCAGCCCAGTTACATACTCAGAATCTGTACTACTGAGCAAATAGGCATGTCTCTGTAGGCAAAAAACTCATTTCTGACAAAGTTGCCCAAATGCATCTCAGAAGTGTGCAACTTGTTCCCTGAGTTAGAAAACGTCGAGAAACGTTCGTTTCTGCTAGCGCTGTGCTTCTACACATGTATATGCTGAACGGTGAAAGCGCACAGTAATGCACTTTTCTCCCAGCAAATACACTGTTTCTAAGGAAATGGGAACACACTGAGGAGGCACTTGTGGGAGCTACTGTGACTAAAACTGAGCTTCCCTACGCACAGGGAAGCAAGAGAAATGCTGATTTCATCCAGCCCAGTTACATACTCAGAATCTGTACTACTGCGCAAATAGGCATGTCTCTGTAGGCAAAAAACTCATTTCTGACAAAGTTGCCCAAATGCATCTCAGAAGTGTGCAACTTGTTCCCTGAGTTAGAAAACGTCGAGAAACGGTCGTTTCTGCTAGCGCTGTGCTTCTACACATGTATTTGCTGAACGGTGAAAGCGCACAGTAATGCACTTTTCTCCCAGCAAATACACTGTTTCTAAGGAAATGGGAACACACTGAGGAGGCACTTGTGGGAGCTACTGTGACTAAAACTGAACTTCCCTACGCACAGGGAAGCAAGAGAAATGCTGATTTCATCCAGCCCAGTTACATACTCAGAATCTGTACTACTGCGCAAATAGGCATGAATCTGTAGGCAAAAAACTTATTTCTGACAAAGTTGCCCAATGCATCTCAGAAGTGTGCAATTTGTTCCCTGATTTAGAAAACGTCGAGAAACTTTCGTTTCTGCCAGCGCTGTGCTTCTACACATGTATTTGCTGAACGGTGAATGCGCACAGTAATGCACTTTTCTCCCAGCAAATACACTGTTTCTAAGGAACTGGGAACACACTGAGGAGACACTTGTGGGAGCTACTGTGACTAAAACTGAGCTTCCCTACGCACAGGGAAGCAAGAGAAATGCTGATTTCATCAAGCCCTGTTACATACTCAGAATCTGTACTACTGCGCAAATAGGGATGTCTCTGTAGGCAAAAACTCATTTCTGACAAAGATGCCCAAATGCATCTCAGAAGTGTGCAACTTGTTCCCTGAGTTAGAAAACGTCGAGAAACGTTCATTTCTGCTAGCGCTGTGCTTCTACACATGTATTTGCTGAACGGTGAAAGCGCACAGTAATGCACTTTTCTCCCAGCAAATACACTGTGTCTAAGGAAATGGGAACACACTGAGGAGACACTTGTGGGAGCTACAGTGACTAAAACTGAGCTTCCCTACGCACAGGGAAGCAAGAGAAATGCTGATTTCATCCAGCCCAGTTACATACTCAGAATCTGTACTACTGAGCAAATAGGCATGTCTCTGTAGGCAAAAAACTCATTTCTGACAAAGTTGCCCAAATGCATCTCAGAAGTGTGCAACTTGTTTCCTGAGTTAGAAAACGTCGAGAAACGTTCGTTTCTGCTAGCGCTGTGCTTCTACACATGTATTTGCTGAACGTTGAAAGCGCAAAGTAATGCACTTTTCTCCCAGCAAATACACTGTTTCTAAGGAAATGGGAACACACTGAGGAGACACTTGTGGGAGCTACTGTGACTAAAACTGAGCTTCCCTACGCACAGGGAAGCAAGAGAAATGCTGATTTCATCAAGCCCAGTTACATACTCAGAATCTGTACTACTGCGCAAATAGGCATGTCTCTTTAGGCAAAAATCTCATTTCTGACAAAGTTGCCCAAATGCATCTCAGAAGTGTGCAACTTGTTCCCTGAGTTAGAAAACGTCGAGAAACGTTCGTTTCTGCTAGCACTGTGCTTCTACACATGTATTTGCTGAACGGTGAAAGCGCACAGTAATGCACTTTTCTCCCAGCAAATACACTGTTTCTAAGGAAACGGGAACACACTGAGGAGACTCTTGTGGGAGCTACTGTGACTAAAACTGAGCTTCCCTACGCACAGGGAAGCAAGAGAAATGCTGATTTCATCCAGCCCAGTTACATACTCAGAATCTGTACTACTGAGCAAATAGGCATGTCTCTGTAGGCAAAAAACTCATTTCTGACAAAGTTGCCCAAATGCATCTCAGAAGTGTGCAACTTGTTCCCTGAGTTAGAAAACGTCGAGAAACGTTCGTTTCTGCTAGCGCTGTGCTTCTACACATGTATATGCTGAACGGTGAAAGCGCACAGTAATGCACTTTTCTCCCAGCAAATACACTGTTTCTAAGGAAATGGGAACACACTGAGGAGGCACTTGTGGGAGCTACTGTGACTAAAACTGAGCTTCCCTACGCACAGGGAAGCAAGAGAAATGCTGATTTCATCCAGCCCAGTTACATACTCAGAATCTGTACTACTGCGCAAATAGGCATGTCTCTGTAGGCAAAAAACTCATTTCTGACAAAGTTGCCCAAATGCATCTCAGAAGTGTGCAACTTGTTCCCTGAGTTAGAAAACGTCGAGAAACGGTCGTTTCTGCTAGCGCTGTGCTTCTACACATGTATTTGCTGAACGGTGAAAGCGCACAGTAATGCACTTTTCTCCCAGCAAATACACTGTTTCTAAGGAAATGGGAACACACTGAGGAGGCACTTGTGGGAGCTACTGTGACTAAAACTGAACTTCCCTACGCACAGGGAAGCAAGAGAAATGCTGATTTCATCCAGCCCAGTTACATACTCAGAATCTGTACTACTGCGCAAATAGGCATGAATCTGTAGGCAAAAAACTTATTTCTGACAAAGTTGCCCAATGCATCTCAGAAGTGTGCAATTTGTTCCCTGATTTAGAAAACGTCGAGAAACTTTCGTTTCTGCCAGCGCTGTGCTTCTACACATGTATTTGCTGAACGGTGAATGCGCACAGTAATGCACTTTTCTCCCAGCAAATACACTGTTTCTAAGGAACTGGGAACACACTGAGGAGACACTTGTGGGAGCTACTGTGACTAAAACTGAGCTTCCCTACGCACAGGGAAGCAAGAGAAATGCTGATTTCATCAAGCCCTGTTACATACTCAGAATCTGTACTACTGCGCAAATAGGGATGTCTCTGTAGGCAAAAACTCATTTCTGACAAAGATGCCCAAATGCATCTCAGAAGTGTGCAACTTGTTCCCTGAGTTAGAAAACGTCGAGAAACGTTCATTTCTGCTAGCGCTGTGCTTCTACACATGTATTTGCTGAACGGTGAAAGCGCACAGTAATGCACTTTTCTCCCAGCAAATACACTGTGTCTAAGGAAATGGGAACACACTGAGGAGACACTTGTGGGAGCTACAGTGACTAAAACTGAGCTTCCCTACGCACAGGGAAGCAAGAGAAATGCTGATTTCATCAAGCCCAGTTACATACTCAGAATCTGTACTACTGAGCAAATAGGCATGTCTCTGTAGGCAAAAAACTCATTTCTGACAAAGTTGCCCAAATGCATCTCAGAAGTGTGCAACTTGTTCCCTGAGTTAGAAAACGTCGAGAAACGTTCGTTTCTGCTAGCGCTGTGCTTCTACACATGTATATGCTGAACGGTGAAAGCGCACAGTAATGCACTTTTCTCCCAGCAAATACACTGTTTCTAAGGAAATGGGAACACACTGAGGAGGCACTTGTGGGAGCTACTGTGACTAAAACTGAACTTCCCTACGCACAGCGAAGCAAGAGAAATGCTGATTTCATCCAGCCCAGTTACATACTCAGAATCTGTACTACTGCGCAAATAGGCATGTCTCTGTAGGCAAAAAACTCATTTCTGACAAAGTTGCCCAAATGCATCTCAGAAGTGTGCAACTTGTTCCCTGAGTTAGAAAACGTCGAGAAACGTTCGTTTCTGCTAGCACTGTGCTTCTACACATGTATTTGCTGAACGGTGAAAGCGCACATTAATGCACTTTTCTCCCAGCAAATACTGTTTCTAAGGAAATGGGAACACACTGAGGAGACACTTGTGGGAGCTACTGTGACTAAAACTGAGCTTCCCTTCGCAGAGGGAAGCAAGAGAAATGCTGATTTCATCAAGCCCAGTTACATACTCAGAATCTGTACTACTGCGCAAATAGGCATGAATCTGTAGGCAAAAAACTTATTTCTGACAAAGTTGCCCAATGCATCTCAGAAGTGTGCAATTTGTTCCCTGATTTAGAAAACGTCGAGAAACTTTCGTTTCTGCCAGCGCTGTGCTTCTACACATGTATTTGCTGAACGGTGAATGCGCACAGTAATGCACTTTTCTCCCAGCAAATACACTGTTTCTAAGGAACTGGGAACACACTGAGGAGACACTTGTGGGAGCTACTGTGACTAAAACTGAGCTTCCCTACGCACAGGGAAGCAAGAGAAATGCTGATTTCATCAAGCCCTGTTACATACTCAGAATCTGTACTACTGGGCAAATAGGGATGTCTCTGTAGGCAAAAACTCATTTCTGACAAAGATGCCCAAATGCATCTCAGAAGTGTGCAACTTGTTCCCTGAGTTAGAAAACGTCGAGAAACGTTCATTTCTGCTAGCGCTGTGCTTCTACACATGTATTTGCTGAACGGTGAAAGCGCACAGTAATGCACTTTTCTCCCAGCAAATACACTGTGTCTAAGGAAATGGGAACACACTGAGGAGACACTTGTGGGAGCTCCTGTGACTAAAACTGAGCTTCCCTACGCACAGGGAAGGAAGAGAAATGCTGATTTCATCCAGCCCAGTTACATACTCAGAATCTGTACTACTGCGCAAATAGGCATGTCTCTGTAGGCAAAAAACTCATTTCTGACAAAGTTGCCCAAATGCATCTCAGAAGTGTGCAACTTGTTCCCTGAGTTAGAAAACGTCGAGAAACGTTCGTTTCTGCTAGCGCTGTGCTTCTACACATGTATTTGCTGAACGGTGAAAGCGCACAGTAATGCACTTTTCTCCCAGCAAATACACTGTTTCTAAGGAAATGGGAACACACTGAGGAGACACTTGTGGGAGCTACAGTGACTAAAACTGAGCTTCCCTACGCACAGGGAAGCAAGAGAAATGCTGATTTCATCCAGCCCAGTTACATACTCAGAATCTGTACTACTGAGCAAATAGGCATGTCTCTGTAGGCAAAAAACTCATTTCTGACAAAGTTGCCCAAATGCATCTCAGAAGTGTGCAACTTGTTCCCTGAGTTAGAAAACGTCGAGAAACGTTCGTTTCTGCTAGCACTGTGCTTCTACACATGTATTTGCTGAACGGTGAAAGCGCACAGTAATGCACTTTTCTCCCAGCAAATACACTGTTTCTAAGGAAATGGGAACACACTGAGGAGACACTTGTGGGAGCTACTGTGACTAAAACTGAGCTTCCCTACGCACAGGGAAGCAAGAGAAATGCTGATTTCATCCAGCCCAGTTACATACTTAGAATCTGTACTACTGCGCAAATAGGCATGAATCTGTAGGCAAAAAACTTATTTCTGACAAAGTTGCCCAATGCATCTCAGAAGTGTGCAATTTGTTCCCTGATTTAGAAAACGTCGAGAAACTTTCGTTTCTGCTAGCGCTGTGCTTCTACACATGTATTTGCTGAACGGTGAATGCGCACAGTAATGCACTTTTCTCCCAGCAAATCCACTGTTTCTAAGGAACTGGGAACACACTGAGGAGACACTTGTGGGAGCTACTGTGACTAAAACTGAGCTTCCCTACGCACAGGGAAGCAAGAGAAATGCTGATTTCATCAAGCCCTGTTACATACTCAGAATCTGTACTACTGCACAAATAGGGATGTCTCTGTAGGCAAAAACTCATTTCTGACAAAGATGCCCAAATGCATCTCAGAAGTGTGCAACTTGTTCCCTGAGTTAGAAAACGTCGAGAAACGTTCATTTCTGCTAGCGCTGTACTTCTACACATGTATTTGCTGAACGGTGAAAGCGCACAGTAATGCACTTTTCTCCCAGCAAATACACTGTGTCTAAGGAAATGGGAACACACTGAGGAGACACTTGTGGGAGCTACTGTGACTAAAACTGAGCTTCCCTACGCACAGGGAAGGAAGAGAAATGCTGATTTCATCAAGCCCAGTTACATACTCAGAATCTGTACTACTGCGCAAATAGGCATGAATCTGTAGGCAAAAAACTTATTTCTGACAAAGTTGCCCAAATGCATCTCAGAAGTGTGCAACTTGTTCCCTGAGTTAGAAAACGTCGAGAAACGTTCGTTTCTGCTAGCGCTGTGCTTCTACACATGTATATGCTGAACGGTGAAAGCGCACAGTAATGCACTTTTCTCGCAGCAAATCCACTGTTTCTAAGGAAATGGGAACACACTGAGGAGACACTTGTGGGAGCTACAGTGACTAAAACTGAGCTTCCCTACGCACAGGGAAGCAAGAGAAATGCTGATTTCATCCAGCCCAGTTACATACTCAGAATCTGTACTACTGAGCAAATAGGCATGTCTCTGTAGGCAAAAAACTCATTTCTGACAAAGTTGCCCAAATGCATCTCAGAAGTGTGCAACTTGTTCCCTGAGTTAGAAAACGTCGAGAAACGTTCGTTTCTGCTAGCGCTGTGCTTCTACACATGTATTTGCTGAACGGTGAAAGCGCACAGTAATGCACTTTTCTCCCAGCAAATACACTGTTTCTAAGGAAATGGGAACACACTGAGGAGACACTTGTGGGAGCTACTGTGACTAAAACTGAGCTTCCCTACGCACAGGGAAGCAAGAGAAATGCTGATTTCATCAAGCCCAGTTACATACTCAGAATCTGTACTACTGCGCAAATAGGCATGTCTCTTTAGGCAAAAATCTCATTTCTGACAAAGTTGCCCAAATGCATCTCAGAAGTGTGCAACTTGTTCCCTGAGTTAGAAAACGTCGAGAAACGTTCGTTTCTGCTAGCAATGTGCTTCTACACATGTATTTGCTGAACGGTGAAAGCGCACAGTAATGCACTTTTCTCCCAGCAAATACACTGTTTCTAAGGAACTGGGAACACACTGAGGAGACACTTGTGGGAGCTACTGTGACTAAAACTGAGCTTCCCTACGCACAGGGAAGCAAGAGAAATGCTGATTTCATCAAGCCCTGTTACATACTCAGAATCTGTACTACTGCGCAAATAGGGATGTCTCTGTAGGCAAAAACTCATTTCTGACAAAGATGCCCAAATGCATCTCAGAAGTGTGCAACTTGTTCCCTGAGTTAGAAAACGTCGAGAAACGTTCATTTCTGCTAGCGCTGTACTTCTACACATGTATTTGCTGAACGGTGAAAGCGCACAGTAATGCACTTTTCTCCCAGCAAATACACTGTGTCTAAGGAAATGGGAACACACTGAGGAGACACTTGTGGGAGCTACTGTGACTAAAACTGAGCTTCCCTACGCACAGGGAAGGAAGAGAAATGCTGATTTCATCAAGCCCAGTTACATACTCAGAATCTGTACTACTGCGCAAATAGGCATGAATCTGTAGGCAAAAAACTTATTTCTGACAAAGTTGCCCAAATGCATCTCAGAAGTGTGCAACTTGTTCCCTGAGTTAGAAAACGTCGAGAAACGTTCGTTTCTGCTAGCGCTGTGCTTCTACACATGTATATGCTGAACGGTGAAAGCGCACAGTAATGCACTTTTCTCGCAGCAAATCCACTGTTTCTAAGGAAATGGGAACACACTGAGGAGACACTTGTGGGAGCTACAGTGACTAAAACTGAGCTTCCCTACGCACAGGGAAGCAAGAGAAATGCTGATTTCATCCAGCCCAGTTACATACTCAGAATCTGTACTACTGAGCAAATAGGCATGTCTCTGTAGGCAAAAAACTCATTTCTGACAAAGTTGCCCAAATGCATCTCAGAAGTGTGCAACTTGTTCCCTGAGTTAGAAAACGTCGAGAAACGTTCGTTTCTGCTAGCGCTGTGCTTCTACACATGTATTTGCTGAACGGTGAAAGCGCACAGTAATGCACTTTTCTCCCAGCAAATACACTGTTTCTAAGGAAATGGGAACACACTGAGGAGACACTTGTGGGAGCTACTGTGACTAAAACTGAGCTTCCCTACGCACAGGGAAGCAAGAGAAATGCTGATTTCATCAAGCCCAGTTACATACTCAGAATCTGTACTACTGCGCAAATAGGCATGAATCTGTAGGCAAAAAACTTATTTCTGACAAAGTTGCCCAATGCATCTCAGAAGTGTGCAATTTGTTCCCTGATTTAGAAAACGTCGAGAAACTTTCGTTTCTGCTAGCGCTGTGCTTCTACACATGTATTTGCTGAACGGTGAATGCGCACAGTAATGCACTTTTCTCTCAGCAAATCCACTGTTTCTAAGGAACTGGGAACACACTGAGGAGACACTTGTGGGAGCTACTGTGACTAAAACTGAGCTTCCCTACGCACAGGGAAGCAAGAGAAATGCTGATTTCATCAAGCCCTGTTACATACTCAGAATCTGTACTACTGCGCAAATAGGGATGTCTCTGTAGGCAAAAACTCATTTCTGACAAAGATGCCCAAATGCATCTCAGAAGTGTGCAACTTGTTCCCTGAGTTAGAAAACGTCGAGAAACGTTCATTTCTGCTAGCGCTGTACTTCTACACATGTATTTGCTGAACGGTGAAAGCGCACAGTAATGCACTTTTCTCCCAGCAAATACACTGTGTCTAAGGAAATGGGAACACACTGAGGAGACACTTGTGGGAGCTACTGTGACTAAAACTGAGCTTCCCTACGCACAGGGAAGCAAGAGAAATGCTGATTTCATCAAGCCCAGTTACATACTCAGAATCTGTACTACTGCGCAAATAGGCATGAATCTGTAGGCAAAAAACTTATTTCTGAGAAAGTTGCCCAAATGCATCTCAGAAGTGTGCAACTTGTTCCCTGAGTTAGAAAACGTCGAGAAACGTTCGTTTCTGCTAGCGCTGTGCTTCTACACATGTATATGCTGAACGGTGAAAGAGCACAGTAATGCACTTTTCTCCCAGCAAATACACTGTTTCTAAGGAAATGGGAACACACTGAGGAGACACTTGTGGGAGCTACAGTGACTAAAACTGAGCTTCCCTACGCACAGGGAAGCAAGAGAAATGCTGATTTCATCCAGCCCAGTTACATACTCAGAATCTGTACTACTGAGCAAATAGGCATGTCTCTGTAGGCAAAAAACTCATTTCTGACAAAGTTGCCCAAATGCATCTCAGAAGTGTGCAACTTGTTCCCTGAGTTAGAAAACGTCGAGAAACGTTCGTTTCTGCTAGCGCTGTGCTTCTACACATGTATTTGCTGAACGGTGAAAGCGCACAGTAATGCACTTTTCTCCCAGCAAATACACTGTTTCTAAGGAAATGGGAACACACTGAGGAGACACTTGTGGGAGCTACTGTGACTAAAACTGAGCTTCCCTACGCACAGGGAAGCAAGAGAAATGCTGATTTCATCAAGCCCAGTTACATACTCAGAATCTGTACTACTGCGCAAATAGGCATGTCTCTTTAGGCAAAAATCTCATTTCTGACAAAGTTGCCCAAATGCATCTCAGAAGTGTGCAACTTGTTCCCTGAGTTAGAAAACGTCGAGAAACGTTCGTTTCTGCTAGCAATGTGCTTCTACACATGTATTTGCTGAACGGTGAAAGCGCACAGTAATGCACTTTTCTCCCAGCAAATACACTGTTTCTAAGGAAATGGGAACACACTGAGGAGACACTTGTGGGAGCTACTGTGACTAAAACTGAGCTTCCCTACGCACAGGGAAGCAAGAGAAATGCTGATTTCATCCAGCCCAGTTACATACTCAGAATCTGTACTACTGCGCAAATAGGCATAAATCTGTAGGCAAAAAACTTATTTCTGACAAAGTTGCCCAATGCATCTCAGAAGTGTGCAATTTGTTCCCTGATTTAGAAAACGTCGAGAAACTTTCGTTTCTGCTAGCGCTGTGCTTCTACACATGTATTTGCTGAACGGTGAATGCGCACAGTAATGCACTTTTCTCCCAGCAAATCCACTGTTTCTAAGGAACTGGGAACACACTGAGGAGACACTTGTGGGAGCTACTGTGACTAAAACTGAGCTTCCCTACGCACAGGGAAGGAAGAGAAATGCTGATTTCATCCAGCCCAGTTACATACTCAGAATCTGTACTACTGCGCAAATAGGCATGTCTCTGTAGGCAAAAAACTCATTTCTGACAAAGTTGCCCAAATGCATCTCAGAAGTGTGCAACTTGTTCCCTGAGTTAGAAAACGTCGAGAAACGTTCGTTTCTGCTAGCGCTGTGCTTCTACACATGTATATGCTGAACGGTGAAAGAGCACAGTAATGCACTTTTCTCCCAGCAAATACACTGTTTCTAATGAAATGGGAACACACTGAGGAGGCACTTGTGGGAGCTACTGTGACTAAAACTGAACTTCCCTACGCACAGGGAAGCAAGAGAAATGCTGATTTCATCCAGCCCAGTTACATACTCAGAATCTGTACTACTGCGCAAATAGGCATGTCTCTGTAGGCAAAAAACTCATTTTTGACAAAGTTGCCCAAATGCATCTCAGAAGTGTGCAACTTGTTCCCTGAGTTAGAAAACGTCGAGAAACGGTCGTTTCTGCTAGCGCTGTGCTTCTACACATGTATTTGCTGAACGGTGAAAGCGCACAGTATTGCACTTTTCTCGCAGCAAATCCACTGTTTCTAAGGAAATGGGAACACACTGAGGAGGCACTTGTGGGAGCTACTGTGACTAAAACTGAAATTCCCTACGCACAGCGAAGCAAGAGAAATGCTGATTTCATCCAGCCCAGTTACATACTCAGAATCTGTACTACTGCGCAAATAGGCATGTCTCTGTAGGCAAAAAACTCATTTCTGACAAAGTTGCCCAAATGCATCTCAGAAGTGTGCAACTTGTTCCCTGAGTTAGAAAACGTCGAGAAACGTTCGTTTCTGCTAGCACTGTGCTTCTACACATGTATTTGCTGAACGGTGAAAGCGCACATTAATGCACTTTTCTCCCAGCAAATACACTGTTTCTAAGGAAATGGGAACACACTGAGGAGACACTTGTGGGAGCTACTGTGACTAAAACTGAGCTTCCCTTCGCAGAGGGAAGCAAGAGAAATGCTGATTTCATCAAGCCCAGTTACATACTCAGAATCTGTACTACTGCGCAAATAGGCATGAATCTGTAGGCAAAAAACTTATTTCTGACAAAGTTGCCCAATGAATCTCAGAAGTGTGCAATTTGTTCCCTGATTTAGAAAACGACGAGACACTTTCGTTTCTGCCAGCGCTGTGCTTCTACACATGTATTTGCTGAACGGTGAATGCGCACAGTAATGCACTTTTCTCCCAGCAAATACACTGTTTCTAAGGAACTGGGAACACACTGAGGAGACACTTGTGGGAGCTACTGTGACTAAAACTGAGCTTCCCTACGCACAGGGAAGCAAGAGAAATGCTGATTTCATCAAGCCCTGTTACATACTCAGAATCTGTACTACTGCGCAAATAGGGATGTCTCTGTAGGCAAAAACTCATTTCTGACAAAGATGCCCAAATGCATCTCAGAAGTGTGCAACTTGTTCCCTGAGTTAGAAAACGTCGAGAAACGTTCGTTTCTGCTAGCGCTGTGCTTCTACACATGTATATGCTGAACGGTGAAAGAGCACAGTAATGCACTTTTCTCCCAGCAAATACACTGTTTCTAATGAAATGGGAACACACTGAGGAGGCACTTGTGGGAGCTACTGTGACTAAAACTGAACTTCCCTACGCACAGGGAAGCAAGAGAAATGCTGATTTCATCCAGCCCAGTTACATACTCAGAATCTGTACTACTGCGCAAATAGGCATGTCTCTGTAGGCAAAAAACTCATTTTTGACAAAGTTGCCCAAATGCATCTCAGAAGTGTGCAACTTGTTCCCTGAGTTAGAAAACGTCGAGAAACGGTCGTTTCTGCTAGCGCTGTGCTTCTACACATGTATTTGCTGAACGGTGAAAGCGCACAGTATTGCACTTTTCTCGCAGCAAATCCACTGTTTCTAAGGAAATGGGAACACACTGAGGAGACACTTGTGGGAGCTACAGTGACTAAAACTGAGCTTCCCTACGCACAGGGAAGCAAGAGAAATGCTGATTTCATCCAGCCCAGTTACATACTCAGAATCTGTACTACTGAGCAAATAGGCATGTCTCTGTAGGCAAAAAACTCATTTCTGACAAAGTTGCCCAAATGCATCTCAGAAGTGTGCAACTTGTTCCCTGAGTTAGAAAACGTCGAGAAACGTTCGTTTCTGCTAGCGCTGTGCTTCTACACATGTATTTGCTGAACGGTGAAAGCGCACAGTAATGCACTTTTCTCCCAGCAAATACACTGTTTCTAAGGAAATGGGAACACACTGAGGAGACACTTGTGGGAGCTACTGTGACTAAAACTGAGCTTCCCTACGCACAGGGAAGCAAGAGAAATGCTGATTTCATCAAGCCCAGTTACATACTCAGAATCTGTACTACTGCGCAAATAGGCATGTCTCTTTAGGCAAAAATCTCATTTCTGACAAAGTTGCCCAAATGCATCTCAGAAGTGTGCAACTTGTTCCCTGAGTTAGAAAACGTCGAGAAACGTTCGTTTCTGCTAGCAATGTGCTTCTACACATGTATTTGCTGAACGGTGAAAGCGCACAGTAATGCACTTTTCTCCCAGCAAATACACTGTTTCTAAGGAAATGGGAACACACTGAGGAGACACTTGTGGGAGCTACTGTGACTAAAACTGAGCTTCCCTACGCACAGGGAAGCAAGAGAAATGCTGATTTCATCCAGCCCAGTTACATACTCAGAATCTGTACTACTGCGCAAATAGGCATAAATCTGTAGGCAAAAAACTTATTTCTGACAAAGTTGCCCAATGCATCTCAGAAGTGTGCAATTTGTTCCCTGATTTAGAAAACGTCGAGAAACTTTCGTTTCTGCTAGCGCTGTGCTTCTACACATGTATTTGCTGAACGGTGAATGCGCACAGTAATGCACTTTTCTCCCAGCAAATCCACTGTTTCTAAGGAACTGGGAACACACTGAGGAGACACTTGTGGGAGCTACTGTGACTAAAACTGAGCTTCCCTACGCACAGGGAAGGAAGAGAAATGCTGATTTCATCCAGCCCAGTTACATACTCAGAATCTGTACTACTGCGCAAATAGGCATGTCTCTGTAGGCAAAAAACTCATTTCTGACAAAGTTGCCCAAATGCATCTCAGAAGTGTGCAACTTGTTCCCTGAGTTAGAAAACGTCGAGAAACGTTCGTTTCTGCTAGCGCTGTGCTTCTACACATGTATATGCTGAACGGTGAAAGAGCACAGTAATGCACTTTTCTCCCAGCAAATACACTGTTTCTAATGAAATGGGAACACACTGAGGAGGCACTTGTGGGAGCTACTGTGACTAAAACTGAACTTCCCTACGCACAGGGAAGCAAGAGAAATGCTGATTTCATCCAGCCCAGTTACATACTCAGAATCTGTACTACTGCGCAAATAGGCATGTCTCTGTAGGCAAAAAACTCATTTTTGACAAAGTTGCCCAAATGCATCTCAGAAGTGTGCAATTTGTTCCCTGAGTTAGAAAACGTCGAGAAACGGTCGTTTCTGCTAGCGCTGTGCTTCTACACATGTATTTGCTGAACGGTGAAAGCGCACAGTATTGCACTTTTCTCGCAGCAAATCCACTGTTTCTAAGGAAATGGGAACACACTGAGGAGGCACTTGTGGGAGCAACTGTGACTAAAACTGAAATTCCCTACGCACAGCGAAGCAAGAGAAATGCTGATTTCATCCAGCCCAGTTACATACTCAGAATCTGTACTACTGCGCAAATAGGCATGTCTCTGTAGGCAAAAAACTCATTTCTGACAAAGTTGCCCAAATGCATCTCAGAAGTGTGCAACTTGTTCCCTGAGTTAGAAAACGTCGAGAAACGTTCGTTTCTGCTAGCACTGTGCTTCTACACATGTATTTGCTGAACGGTGAAAGCGCACATTAATGCACTTTTCTCCCAGCAAATACACTGTTTCTAAGGAAATGGGAACACACTGAGGAGACACTTGTGGGAGCTACTGTGACTAAAACTGAGCTTCCCTTCGCAGAGGGAAGCAAGAGAAATGCTGATTTCATCAAGCCCAGTTACATACTCAGAATCTGTACTACTGCGCAAATAGGCATGAATCTGTAGGCAAAAAACTTATTTCTGACAAAGTTGCCCAATGAATCTCAGAAGTGTGCAATTTGTTCCCTGATTTAGAAAACGACGAGACACTTTCGTTTCTGCCAGCGCTGTGCTTCTACACATGTATTTGCTGAACGGTGAATGCGCACAGTAATGCACTTTTCTCCCAGCAAATACACTGTTTCTAAGGAACTGGGAACACACTGAGGAGACACTTGTGGGAGCTACTGTGACTAAAACTGAGCTTCCCTACGCACAGGGAAGCAAGAGAAATGCTGATTTCATCAAGCCCTGTTACATACTCAGAATCTGTACTACTGCGCAAATAGGGATGTCTCTGTAGGCAAAAACTCATTTCTGACAAAGATGCCCAAATGCATCTCAGAAGTGTGCAACTTGTTCCCTGAGTTAGAAAACGTCGAGAAACGTTCGTTTCTGCTAGCGCTGTGCTTCTACACATGTATATGCTGAACGGTGAAAGAGCACAGTAATGCACTTTTCTCCCAGCAAATACACTGTTTCTAATGAAATGGGAACACACTGAGGAGGCACTTGTGGGAGCTACTGTGACTAAAACTGAACTTCCCTACGCACAGGGAAGCAAGAGAAATGCTGATTTCATCCAGCCCAGTTACATACTCAGAATCTGTACTACTGCGCAAATAGGCATGTCTCTGTAGGCAAAAAACTCATTTTTGACAAAGTTGCCCAAATGCATCTCAGAAGTGTGCAACTTGTTCCCTGAGTTAGAAAACGTCGAGAAACGGTCGTTTCTGCTAGCGCTGTGCTTCTACACATGTATTTGCTGAACGGTGAAAGCGCACAGTATTGCACTTTTCTCGCAGCAAATCCACTGTTTCTAAGGAAATGGGAACACACTGAGGAGACACTTGTGGGAGCTACAGTGACTAAAACTGAGCTTCCCTACGCACAGGGAAGCAAGAGAAATGCTGATTTCATCAAGCCCAGTTACATACTCAGAATCTGTACTACTGAGCAAATAGGCATGTCTCTGTAGGCAAAAAACTCATTTCTGACAAAGTTGCCCAAATGCATCTCAGAAGTGTGCAACTTGTTCCCTGAGTTAGAAAACGTCGAGAAACGTTCGTTTCTGCTAGCGCTGTGCTTCTACACATGTATATGCTGAACGGTGAAAGCGCACAGTAATGCACTTTTCTCCCAGCAAATACACTGTTTCTAAGGAAATGGGAACACACTGAGGAGGCACTTGTGGGAGCTACTGTGACTAAAACTGAACTTCCCTACGCACAGCGAAGCAAGAGAAATGCTGATTTCATCCAGCCCAGTTACATACTCAGAATCTGTACTACTGCGCAAATAGGCATGTCTCTGTAGGCAAAAAACTCATTTCTGACAAAGTTGCCCAAATGCATCTCAGAAGTGTGCAACTTGTTCCCTGAGTTAGAAAACGTCGAGAAACGTTCGTTTCTGCTAGCACTGTGCTTCTACACATGTATTTGCTGAACGGTGAAAGCGCACATTAATGCACTTTTCTCCCAGCAAATACACTGTTTCTAAGGAAATGGGAACACACTGAGGAGACACTTGTGGGAGCTACTGTGACTAAAACTGAGCTTCCCTTCGCAGAGGGAAGCAAGAGAAATGCTGATTTCATCAAGCCCAGTTACATACTCAGAATCTGTACTACTGCGCAAATAGGCATGAATCTGTAGGCAAAAAACTTATTTCTGACAAAGTTGCCCAATGCATCTCAGAAGTGTGCAATTTGTTCCCTGATTTAGAAAACGACGAGACACTTTCGTTTCTGCCAGCGCTGTGCTTCTACACATGTATTTGCTGAACGGTGAATGCGCACAGTAATGCACTTTTCTCCCAGCAAATACACTGTTTCTAAGGAACTGGGAACACACTGAGGAGACACTTGTGGGAGCTACAGTGACTAAAACTGAGCTTCCCTACGCACAGGGAAGCAAGAGAAATGCTGATTTCATCCAGCCCAGTTACATACTCAGAATCTGTACTACTGCGCAAATAGGCATGTCTCTGTAGGCAAAAAACTCATTTCTGACAAAGTTGCCCAAATGCATCTCAGAAGTGTGCAACTTGTTCCCTGAGTTAGAAAACGTCGAGAAACGTTCGTTTCTGCTAGCGCTGTGCTTCTACACATGTATTTGCTGAACGGTGAAAGCGCACAGTAATGCACTTTTCTCCCAGCAAATACACTGTTTCTAAGGAAATGGGAACACACTGAGGAGACACTTGTGGGAGCTACAGTGACTAAAACTGAGCTTCCCTACGCACAGGGAAGCAAGAGAAATGCTGATTTCATCCAGCCCAGTTACATACTCAGAATCTGTACTACTGAGCAAATAGGCATGTCTCTGTAGGCAAAAAACTCATTTCTGACAAAGTTGCCCAAATGCATCTCAGAAGTGTGCAACTTGTTCCCTGAGTTAGAAAACGTCGAGAAACGTTCATTTCTGCTAGCGCTGTACTTCTACACATGTATTTGCTGAACGGTGAAAGCGCACAGTAATGCACTTTTCTCCCAGCAAATACACTGTGTCTAAGGAAATGGGAACACACTGAGGAGACACTTGTGGGAGCTACTGTGACTAAAACTGAGCTTCCCTACGCACAGGGAAGGAAGAGAAATGCTGATTTCATCAAGCCCAGTTACATACTCAGAATCTGTACTACTGCGCAAATAGGCATGAATCTGTAGGCAAAAAACTTATTTCTGAGAAAGTTGCCCAAATGCATCTCAGAAGTGTGCAACTTGTTCCCTGAGTTAGAAAACGTCGAGAAACGTTCGTTTCTGCTAGCGCTGTGCTTCTACACATGTATATGCTGAACGGTGAAAGCGCACAGTAATGCACTTTTCTCCCAGCAAATACACTGTTTCTAAGGAAATGGGAACACACTGAGGAGACACTTGTGGGAGCTACAGTGACTAAAACTGAGCTTCCCTACGCACAGGGAAGCAAGAGAAATGCTGATTTCATCCAGCCCAGTTACATACTCAGAATCTGTACTACTGAGCAAATAGGCATGTCTCTGTAGGCAAAAAACTCATTTCTGACAAAGTTGCCCAAATGCATCTCAGAAGTGTGCAACTTGTTCCCTGAGTTAGAAAACGTCGAGAAACGTTCGTTTCTGCTAGCGCTGTGCTTCTACACATGTATTTGCTGAACGGTGAAAGCGCACAGTAATGCACTTTTCTCCCAGCAAATACACTGTTTCTAAGGAAATGGGAACACACTGAGGAGACACTTGTGGGAGCTACTGTGACTAAAACTGAGCTTCCCTACGCACAGGGAAGCAAGAGAAATGCTGATTTCATCAAGCCCAGTTACATACTCAGAATCTGTACTACTGCGCAAATAGGCATGTCTCTTTAGGCAAAAATCTCATTTCTGACAAAGTTGCCCAAATGCATCTCAGAAGTGTGCAACTTGTTCCCTGAGTTAGAAAACGTCGAGAAACGTTCGTTTCTGCTAGCAATGTGCTTCTACACATGTATTTGCTGAACGGTGAAAGCGCACAGTAATGCACTTTTCTCCCAGCAAATACACTGTTTCTAAGGAAATGGGAACACACTGAGGAGACACTTGTGGGAGCTACTGTGACTAAAACTGAGCTTCCCTACGCACAGGGAAGCAAGAGAAATGCTGATTTCATCCAGCCCAGTTACATACTCAGAATCTGTACTACTGCGCAAATAGGCATAAATCTGTAGGCAAAAAACTTATTTCTGACAAAGTTGCCCAATGCATCTCAGAAGTGTGCAATTTGTTCCCTGATTTAGAAAACGTCGAGAAACTTTCGTTTCTGCTAGCGCTGTGCTTCTACACATGTATTTGCTGAACGGTGAATGCGCACAGTAATGCACTTTTCTCCCAGCAAATCCACTGTTTCTAAGGAACTGGGAACACACTGAGGAGACACTTGTGGGAGCTACTGTGACTAAAACTGAGCTTCCCTACGCACAGGGAAGCAAGAGAAATGCTGATTTCATCAAGCCCTGTTACATACTCAGAATCTGTACTACTGCGCAAATAGGGATGTCTCTGTAGGCAAAAACTCATTTCTGACAAAGATGCCCAAATGCATCTCAGAAGTGTGCAACTTGTTCCCTGAGTTAGAAAACGTCGAGAAACGTTCATTTCTGCTAGCGCTGTGCTTCTACACATGTATTTGCTGAACGGTGAAAGCGCACAGTAATGCACTTTTCTCCCAGCAAATACACTGTGTCTAAGGAAATGGGAACACACTGAGGAGACACTTGTGGGAGCTACTGTGACTAAAACTGAGCTTCCCTACGCACAGGGAAGGAAGAGAAATGCTGATTTCATCCAGCCCAGTTACATACTCAGAATCTGTACTACTGCGCAAATAGGCATGTCTCTGTAGGCAAAAAACTCATTTCTGACAAAGTTGCCCAAATGCATCTCAGAAGTGTGCAACTTGTTCCCTGAGTTAGAAAACGTCGAGAAACGTTCGTTTCTGCTAGCGCTGTGCTTCTACACATGTATATGCTGAACGGTGAAAGAGCACAGTAATGCACTTTTCTCCCAGCTAATACACTGTTTCTAATGAAATGGGAACACACTGAGGAGGCACTTGTGGGAGCTACTGTGACTAAAACTGAACTTCCCTACGCACAGGGAAGCAAGAGAAATGCTGATTTCATCCAGCCCAGTTACATACTCAGAATCTGTACTACTGAGCAAATAGGCATGTCTCTGTAGGCAAAAAACTCATTTCTGACAAAGTTGCCCAAATGCATCTCAGAAGTGTGCAACTTGTTCCCTGAGTTAGAAAACATCGAGAAACGTTCGTTTCTGCTAGCACTGTGCTTCTACACATGTATTTGCTGAACGGTGAAAGCGCACAGTAATGCACTTTTCTCCCAGCAAATACACTGTTTCTAAGGAAATGGGAACACACTGAGGAGACACTTGTGGGAGCTACTGTGACTAAAACTGAGCTTCCCTACGCACAGGGAAGCAAGAGAAATGCTGATTTCATCCAGCCCAGTTACATACTTAGAATCTGTACTACTGCGCAAATAGGCATGAATCTGTAGGCGAAAAACTTATTTCTGACAAAGTTGCCCAATGCATCTCAGAAGTGTGCAATTTGTTCCCTGATTTAGAAAACGTCGAGAAACTTTCGTTTCTGCTAGCGCTGTGCTTCTACACATGTATTTGCTGAACGGTGAATGCGCACAGTAATGCACTTTTCTCTCAGCAAATCCACTGTTTCTAAGGAACTGGGAACACACTGAGGAGACACTTGTGGGAGCTACTGTGACTAAAACTGAGCTTCCCTACGCACAGGGAAGCAAGAGAAATGCTGATTTCATCAAGCCCTGTTACATACTCAGAATCTGTACTACTGCGCAAATAGGGATGTCTCTGTAGGCAAAAACTCATTTCTGACAAAGATGCCCAAATGCATCTCAGAAGTGTGCAACTTGTTCCCTGAGTTAGAAAACGTCGAGAAACGTTCATTTCTGCTAGCGCTGTACTTCTACACATGTATTTGCTGAACGGTGAAAGCGCACAGTAATGCACTTTTCTCCCAGCAAATACACTGTGTCTAAGGAAATGGGAACACACTGAGGAGACACTTGTGGGAGCTACTGTGACTAAAACTGAGCTTCCCTACGCACAGGGAAGCAAGAGAAATGCTGATTTCATCAAGCCCTGTTACATACTCAGAATCTGTACTACTGCGCAAATAGGGATGTCTCTGTAGGCAAAAACTCATTTCTGACAAAGATGCCCAAATGCATCTCAGAAGTGTGCAACATGTTCCCTGAGTTAGAAAACGTCGAGAAACGTTCATTTCTGCTAGCGCTGTGCTTCTACACATGTATTTGCTGAACGGTGAAAGCGCACAGTAATGCACTTTTCTCCCAGCAAATACACTGTGTCTAAGGAAATGGGAACACACTGAGGAGACACTTGTGGGAGCTACTGTGACTAAAACTGAGCTTCCCTACGCACAGGGAAGGAAGAGAAATGCTGATTTCATCCAGCCCAGTTACATACTCAGAATCTGTACTACTGCGCAAATAGGCATGTCTCTGTAGGCAAAAAACTCATTTCTGACAAAGTTGCCCAAATGCATCTCAGAAGTGTGCAACTTGTTCCCTGAGTTAGAAAACGTCGAGAAACGTTCGTTTCTGCTAGCGCTGTGCTTCTACACATGTATATGCTGAACGGTGAAAGAGCACAGTAATGCACTTTTCTCCCAGCTAATACACTGTTTCTAATGAAATGGGAACACACTGAGGAGGCACTTGTGGGAGCTACTGTGACTAAAACTGAACTTCCCTACGCACAGGGAAGCAAGAGAAATGCTGATTTCATCCAGCCCAGTTACATACTCAGAATCTGTACTACTGCGCAAATAGGCATGTCTCTGTAGGCAAAAAACTCATTTTTGACAAAGTTGCCCAAATGCATCTCAGAAGTGTGCAACTTGTTCCCTGAGTTAGAAAACGTCGAGAAACGGTCGTTTCTGCTAGCGCTGTGCTTCTACACATGTATTTGCTGAACGGTGAAAGCGCACAGTATTGCACTTTTCTCGCAGCAAATCCACTGTTTCTAAGGAAATGGGAACACACTGAGGAGACACTTGTGGGAGCTACAGTGACTAAAACTGAGCTTCCCTACGCACAGGGAAGCAAGAGAAATGCTGATTTCATCCAGCCCAGTTACATACTCAGAATCTGTACTACTGCGCAAATAGGCATGTCTCTGTAGGCAAAAAACTCATTTCTGACAAAGTTGCCCAAATGCATCTCAGAAGTGTGCAACTTGTTCCCTGAGTTAGAAAACGTCGAGAAACGTTCGTTTCTGCTAGCACTGTGCTTCTACACATGTATTTGCTGAACGGTGAAAGCGCACATTAATGCACTTTTCTCCCAGCAAATACACTGTTTCTAAGGAAATGGGAACACACTGAGGAGACACTTGTGGGAGCTACTGTGACTAAAACTGAGCTTCCCTTCGCAGAGGGAAGCAAGAGAAATGCTGATTTCATCAAGCCCAGTTACATACTCAGAATCTGTACTACTGCGCAAATAGGCATGAATCTGTAGGCAAAAAACTTATTTCTGACAAAGTTGCCCAATGCATCTCAGAAGTGTGCAATTTGTTCCCTGATTTAGAAAACGACGAGACACTTTCGTTTCTGCCAGCGCTGTGCTTCTACACATGTATTTGCTGAACGGTGAATGCGCACAGTAATGCACTTTTCTCCAGCAAATACACTGTTTCTAAGGAACTGGGAACACACTGAGGAGACACTTGTGGGAGCTCCTGTGACTAAAACTGAGCTTCCCTACGCACAGGGAAGCAAGAGAAATGCTGATTTCATCAAGCCCTGTTACATACTCAGAATCTGTACTACTGCGCAAATAGGGATGTCTCTGTAGGCAAAAACTCATTTCTGACAAAGATGCCCAAATGCATCTCAGAAGTGTGCAACTTGTTCCCTGAGTTAGAAAACGTCGAGAAACGTTCATTTCTGCTAGCGCTGTGCTTCTACACATGTATTTGCTGAACGGTGAAAGTGCACAGTAATGCACTTTTCTCCCAGCAAATACACTGTGTCTAAGGAAATGGGAACACACTGAGGAGACACTTGTGGGAGCTCCTGTGACTAAAACTGAGCTTCCCTACGCACAGGGAAGGAAGAGAAATGCTGATTTCATCCAGCCCAGTTACATACTCAGAATCTGTACTACTGCGCAAATACGCATGTCTCTGTAGGCAAAAAACTCATTTCTGACAAAGTTGCCCAAATGCATCTCAGAAGTGTGCAACTTGTTCCCTGAGTTAGAAAAAGTCGAGAAACGTTCGTTTCTGCTAGCGCTGTGCTTCTACACATGTATTTGCTGAACGGTGAAAGCGCACAGTAATGCACTTTTCTCCCAGCAAATACACTGTTTCTAAGGAAATGGGAACACACTGAGGAGACACTTGTGGGAGCTACAGTGACTAAAACTGAGCTTCCCTACGCACAGGGAAGCAAGAGAAATGCTGATTTCATCCAGCCCAGTTACATACTCAGAATCTGTACTACTGAGCAAATAGGCATGTCTCTGTAGGCAAAAAACTCATTTCTGACAAAGTTGCCCAAATGCATCTCAGAAGTGTGCAACTTGTTCCCTGAGTTAGAAAACGTCGAGAAACGTTCGTTTCTGCTAGCACTGTGCTTCTACACATGTATTTGCTGAACGGTGAAAGCGCACAGTAATGCACTTTTCTCCCAGCAAATACACTGTTTCTAAGGAAATGGGAACACACTGAGGAGACACTTGTGGGAGCTACTGTGACTAAAACTGAGCTTCCCTACGCACAGGGAAGCAAGAGAAATGCTGATTTCATCCAGCCCAGTTACATACTTAGAATCTGTACTACTGCGCAAATAGGCATGAATCTGTAGGCAAAAAACTTATTTCTGACAAAGTTGCCCAATGCATCTCAGAAGTGTGCAATTTGTTCCCTGATTTAGAAAACGTCGAGAAACTTTCGTTTCTGCTAGCGCTGTGCTTCTACACATGTATTTGCTGAACGGTGAATGCGCACAGTAATGCACTTTTCTCTCAGCAAATCCACTGTTTCTAAGGAACTGGGAACACACTGAGGAGACACTTGTGGGAGCTACTGTGACTAAAACTGAGCTTCCCTACGCACAGGGAAGCAAGAGAAATGCTGATTTCATCCAGCCCAGTTACATACTCAGAATCTGTACTACTGCGCAAATAGGGATGTCTCTGTAGGCAAAAACTCATTTCTGACAAAGATGCCCAAATGCATCTCAGAAGTGTGCAACTTGTTCCCTGAGTTAGAAAACGTCGAGAAACGTTCATTTCTGCTAGCGCTGTACTTCTACACATGTATTTGCTGAACGGTGAAAGCGCACAGTAATGCACTTTTCTCCCAGCAAATACACTGTGTCTAAGGAAATGGGAACACACTGAGGAGACACTTGTGGGAGCTACTGTGACTAAAACTGAGCTTCCCTACGCACAGGGAAGGAAGAGAAATGCTGATTTCATCAAGCCCAGTTACATACTCAGAATCTGTACTACTGCGCAAATAGGCATGAATCTGTAGGCAAAAAACTTATTTCTGACAAAGTTGCCCAAATGCATCTCAGAAGTGTGCAACTTGTTCCCTGAGTTAGAAAACGTCGAGAAACGTTCGTTTCTGCTAGCGCTGTGCTTCTACACATGTATATGCTGAACGGTGAAAGCGCACAGTAATGCACTTTTCTCCCAGCAAATACACTGTTTCTAAGGAAATGGGAACACACTGAGGAGACACTTGTGGGAGCTACAGTGACTAAAACTGAGCTTCCCTACGCACAGGGAAGCAAGAGAAATGCTGATTTCATCCAGCCCAGTTACATACTCAGAATCTGTACTACTGAGCAAATAGGCATGTCTCTGTAGGCAAAAAACTCATTTCTGACAAAGTTGCCCAAATGCATCTCAGAAGTGTGCAACTTGTTCCCTGAGTTAGAAAACGTCGAGAAACGTTCGTTTCTGCTAGCGCTGTGCTTCTACACATGTATTTGCTGAACGGTGAAAGCGCACAGTAATGCACTTTTCTCCCAGCAAATACACTGTTTCTAAGGAAATGGGAACACACTGAGGAGACACTTGTGGGAGCTACTGTGACTAAAACTGAGCTTCCCTACGCACAGGGAAGCAAGAGAAATGCTGATTTCATCCAGCCCAGTTACATACTCAGAATCTGTACTACTGCGCAAATAGGCATGTCTCTGTAGGCAAAAAACTCATTTCTGACAAAGTTGCCCAAATGCATCTCAGAAGTGTGCAACTTGTTCCCTGAGTTAGAAAACGTCGAGAAACGTTCGTTTCTGCTAGCGCTGTGCTTCTACACATGTATTTGCTGAACGGTGAAAGCGCACAGTAATGCACTTTTCTCGCAGCAAATCCACTGTTTCTAAGGAAATGGGAACACACTGAGAAGACACTTGTGGGAGCTACAGTGACTAAAACTGAGCTTCCCTACGCACAGGGAAGCAAGAGAAATGCTGATTTCATCCAGCCCAGTTACATACTCAGAATCTGTACTACTGAGCAAATAGGCATGTCTCTGTAGGCAAAAAACTCATTTCTGACAAAGTTGCCCAAATGCATCTGAGAAGTGTGCAACTTGTTCCCTGAGTTAGAAAACGTCGAGAAAGGTTCGTTTCTGCTAGCGCTGTGCTTCTACACATGTATATGCTGAACGGTGAAAGCGCACAGTAATGCACTTTTCTCCCAGCAAATACACTGTTTCTAAGGAAATGGGAACACACTGAGGAGGCACTTGTGGGAGCTACTGTGACTAAAACTGAACTTCCCTACGCACAGGGAAGCAAGAGAAATGCTGATTTCATCCAGCCCAGTTACATACTCAGAATCTGTACTACTGCGCAAATAGGCATGTCTCTGTAGGCAAAAAACTCATTTCTGACAAAGTTGCCCAAATGCATCTCAGAAGTGTGCAACTTGTTCCCTGAGTTAGAAAACGTCGAGAAACGGTCGTTTCTGCTAGCGCTGTGCTTCTACACATGTATTTGCTGAACGGTGAAAGCGCACAGTAATGCACTTTTCTCGCAGCAAATCCACTGTTTCTAAGGAAATGGGAACACACTGAGGAGACTTGTGGGAGCTACAGTGACTAAAACTGAGCTTCCCTACGCACAGGGAAGCAAGAGAAATGCTGATTTCATCAAGCCCAGTTACATACTCAGAATCTGTACTACTGAGCAAATAGGCATGTCTCTGTAGGCAAAAAACTCATTTCTGACAAAGTTGCCCAAATGCATCTCAGAAGTGTGCAACTTGTTCCCTGAGTTAGAAAACGTCGAGAAACGTTCGTTTCTGCTAGCGCTGTGCTTCTACACATGTATTTGCTGAACGGTGAAAGCGCACAGTAATGCACTTATCTCCCAGCAAATACACTGTGTCTAAGGAAATGGGAACACACTGAGGAGACACTTGTGGGAGCTACTGTGACTAAAACTGAGCTTCCCTACACACAGGGAAGGAAGAGAAATGCTGATTTCATCAAGCCCAGTTACATACTCAGAATCTGTACTACTGCGCAAATAGGCATGAATCTGTAGGCAAAAAACTTATTTCTGACAAAGTTGCCCAAATGCATCTCAGAAGTGTGCAACTTGTTCCCTGAGTTAGAAAACGTCGAGAAACGTTCGTTTCTGCTAGCGCTGTGCTTCTACACATGTATATGCTGAACGGTGAAAGCGCACAGTAATGCACTTTTCTCCCAGCAAATACACTGTTTCTAAGGAAATGGGAACACACTGAGGAGACACTTGTGGGAGCTACAGTGACTAAAACTGAGCTTCCCTACGCACAGGGAAGCAAGAGAAATGCTGATTTCATCCAGCCCAGTTACATACTCAGAATCTGTACTACTGAGCAAATAGGCATGTCTCTGTAGGCAAAAAACTCATTTCTGACAAAGTTGCCCAAATGCATCTCAGAAGTGTGCAACTTGTTCCCTGAGTTAGAAAACGTCGAGAAACGTTCGTTTCTGCTAGCGCTGTGCTTCTACACATGTATTTGCTGAACGTTGAAAGCGCACAGTAATGCACTTATCTCCCAGCAAATACACTGTTTCTAAGGAAATGGGAACACACTGAGGAGACACTTGTGGGAGCTACAGTGACTAAAACTGAGCTTCCCTACGCACAGGGAAGCAAGAGAAATGCTGATTTCATCCAGCCCAGTTACATACTCAGAATCTGTACTACTGCGCAAATAGGCATGTCTCTTTAGGCAAAAATCTCATTTCTGACAAAGTTGCCCAAATGCATCTCAGAAGTGTGCAACTTGTTCCCTGAGTTAGAAAACGTCGAGAAACGTTCGTTTCTGCTAGCAATGTGCTTCTACACATGTATTTGCTGAACGGTGAAAGCGCACAGTAATGCACTTTTCTCCCAGCAAATACACTGTTTCTAAGGAAATGGGAACACACTGAGGAGACACTTGTGGGAGCTACTGTGACTAAAACTGAGCTTCCCTACGCACAGGGAAGCAAGAGAAATGCTGATTTCATCCAGCCCAGTTACATACTCAGAATCTGTACTACTGCGCAAATAGGCATGTCTCTGTAGGCAAAAAACTCATTTCTGACAAAGTTGCCCAAATGCATCTCAGAAGTGTGCAACTTGTTCCCTGAGTTAGAAAACGTCGAGAAACGTTCGTTTCTGCTAGCGCTGTGCTTCTACACATGTATATGCTGAACGGTGAAAGCGCACAGTAATGCACTTTTCTCCCAGCAAATCCACTGTTTCTAAGGAAATGGGAACACACTGAGGAGGCACTTGTGGGAGCTACTGTGACTAAAACTGAACTTCCCTACGCACAGGGAAGCAAGAGAAATGCTGATTTCATCCAGCCCAGTTACATACTCAGAATCTGTACTACTGCGCAAATAGGCATGTCTCTGTAGGCAAAAAACTCATTTCTGACAAAGTTGCCCAAATGCATCTCAGAAGTGTGCAACTTGTTCCCTGAGTTAGAAAACGTCGAGAAACGGTCGTTTCTGCTAGCGCTGTGCTTCTACACATGTATTTGCTGAACGGTGAAAGCGCACAGTAATGCACTTTTCTCGCAGCAAATCCACTGTTTCTAAGGAAATGGGAACACACTGAGGAGACTTGTGGGAGCTACAGTGACTAAAACTGAGCTTCCCTACGCACAGGGAAGCAAGAGAAATGCTGATTTCATCAAGCCCAGTTACATACTCAGAATCTGTACTACTGCGCAAATAGGCATGTCTCTGTAGGCAAAAAACTCATTTCTGACAAAGTTGCCCAAATGCATCTCAGAAGTGTGCAACTTGTTCCCTGAGTTAGAAAACGTCGAGAAACGTTCAGTTCTGCTAGCGCTGTGCTTGTACACATGTATTTGCTGAACGGTGAAAGCGCACAGTAATGCACTTTTCTCGCCGCAAATCCACTGTTTCTAAGGAAATGGGAACACACTGAGGAGACACTTGTGGGAGCTACTGTGACTAAAACTGAGCTTCCCTACGCACAGGGAAGCAAGAGAAATGCTGATTTCATCAAGCCCAGTTACATACTCAGAATCTGTACTACTGCGCAAATAGGCATGTCTCTATAGGCAAAAATCTCATTTCTGACAAAGTTGCCCAAATGCATCTCAGAAGTGTGCAACTTGTTCCCTGAGTTAGAAAACGTCGAGAAACGTTCGTTTCTGCTAGCACTGTGCTTCTACACATGTATTTGCTGAACGGTGAAAGCGCACAGTAATGCACTTTTCTCCCAGCAAATACACTGTTTCTAAGGAAATGGGAACACACTGAGGAGACACTTTTGGGAGCTACTGTGACTAAAACTGAGCTTCCCTACGCACAGGGAAGCAAGAGAAATGCTGATTTCATCCAGCCCAGTTACATACTCAGAATCTGTACTACTGCGCAAATAGGCATGAATCTGTAGGCACAAAACTTATTTCTGACAAAGTTGCCCAATGCATCTCAGAAGTGTGCAATTTGTTCCCTGATTTAGAAAACGTCGAGAAACTTTCGTTTCTGCTAGCGTTGTGCTTCTACACATGTATTTGCTGAACGGTGAATGCGCACAGTAATGCACTTTTCTCCCAGCAAATCCACTGTTTCTAAGGAACTGGGAACACACTGAGGAGACACTTGTGGGAGCTACTGTGACTAAAACTGAGCTTCCCTACGCACAGGGAAGCAAGAGAAATGCTGATTTCATCAAGCCCTGTTACATACTCAGAATCTGTACTACTGCGCAAATAGGGATGTCTCTGTAGGCAAAAACTCATTTCTGACAAAGATGCCCAAATGCATCTCAGAAGTGTGCAACTTGTTCCCTGAGTTAGAAAACGTCGAGAAACGTTCATTTCTGCTAGCGCTGTGCTTCTACACATGTATTTGCTGAACGGTGAAAGCGCACAGTAATGCACTTTTCTCCCAGCAAATACACTGTGTCTAAGGAAATGGGAACACACTGAGGAGACACTTGTGGGAGCTACTGTGACTAAAACTGAGCTTCCCTACGCACAGGGAAGGAAGAGAAATGCTGATTTCATCAAGCCCAGTTACATACTCAGAATCTGTACTACTGCGCAAATAGGCATGAATCTGTAGGCAAAAAACTTATTTCTGACAAAGTTGCCCAAATGCATCTCAGAAGTGTGCAACTTGTTCCCTGAGTTAGAAAACGTCGAGAAACGTTCGTTTCTGCAAGCGCTGTGCTTCTACACATGTATTTGCTGAACGGTGAATGCGCACAGTAATGCACTTTTCTCCCAGCAAATACACTGTTTCTAAGGAAATGGGAACACACTGAGGAGACACTTGTGGGAGCTACTGTGACTAAAACTGAGCTTCCCTACGCACAGGGAAGCAAGAGAAATGCTGATTTCATCAAGCCCAGTTACATACTCAGAATCTGTACTACTGCGCAAATAGGCATGTCTCTGTAGGCAAAAACTCATTTCTGACAAAGATGCCCAAATGCATCTCAGAAGTGTGCAACTTGTTCCCTGAGTTAGAAAACGTCGAGAAACGTTCGTTTCTGCTAGCGCTGTGCTTCTACACATGTATTAGCTGAACGGTGAAAGCGCACAGTAATGCACTTTTCTCCCAGCAAATACACTGTTTCTAAGGAAATGGGAACACACTGAGGAGACACTTGTGGGAACTACTGTGACTAAAACTGAGCTTCCCTACGCACAGGGAAGCAAGAGAAATGCTGATTTCATCAAGCCCAGTTACATACTCAGAATCTGTACTACTGCGCAAATAGGCATGTCTCTTTAGGCAAAAAACTCATTCCTGATAAAGTTGCCCAAATGCATCTCAGAAGTGTGCAACTTGTTCCCTGAGTTAGAAAATGTCGAGAAACGGTCGTTTCTGCTAGCGCTGTGCTTCTACACATGTATTTGCTGAACGGTGAAAGCGCACAGTAATGCATTTTTCTCGCAGCAAATACACTGTTTCTAAGGAAATGGGAACACACTGAAGAGACACTTGTGGGAGCTACTGTGACTAAAACTGAGCTTCCCTACGCACAGGGAAGCAAGAGAAATGCTGATTTCATCAAGCCCAGTTACATACTCCGAATCTGTACTACTGCGCAAATAGGCATGTCTCTGTAGGCAAAAAACTCATTTCTGACAAAGATGCCCAAATGCATCTCAGAAGTGTGCAACTTGTTCCCTGAGTTAGAAAATGTCGAGAAACGGTCGTTTCTCCTAGCGCTGTGCTTCTACACATGTATATGCTGAACGGTGAAAGCACACAGTAATGCACTTTTCTCCCAGCAAATACACTGTTTCTAAGGAAATGGGAACACACTGAGGAGGCACTTGTGGGAGCTACTGTGACTAAAACTGAGCTTCCCTACGCACAGGGAAGCAAGAGAAATGCTGATTTCATCCGGCCCAGTTACATACTCAGAATCTGTACTACTGCGCAAATAGGCATGTCTCTGTAGGCAAAAACTCATTTCTGACAAAGATGCCCAAATGCATCTCAGAAGTGTGCAACTTGTTCCCTGAGTTAGAAAACGTCGAGAAACGTTCGTTTCTGCTAGCGCTGTGCTTCTACACATGTATGAGCTGAATGGTGAAAGCGCTCAGTAATGCACTTTTCTCCCAGCAAATACACTGTTTCTAAGGAAATGGGAACACGCTGAGGAGACACTTGTGGGAACTACTGTGACTAAAACTGAGCTTCCCTACGCACAGGGAAGCAAGAGAAATGCTGATTTCATCAAGCCCAGTTACATACTCAGAATCTGTACTCATGCGCAAATAGGCATGTCTCTGTAGGCAAAAAACTCATTTCTGACAAAGTTGCCCAAATGCATCTCAGAAGTGTGCAACTTGTTCCCTGAGTTAGAAAATGTTGAGAAACGGTCGTTTCTGCTAGCGGTGTGATTCTACACATGTATTTGCTGAACGGTGAAAGCGCACAGTAATGCATTTTTCTCGCAGCAAATACACTGTTTCTAAGGAAATGGGAACACACTGAGGAGACACTTGTGGGAGCTACTGTGACTAAAACTGAGCTTCCCTACGCACAGGGAAGCAAGAGAAATGCTGATTTCATCAAGCCCAGTTACATACTCAGAATCTGTACTACTGCGCAAATAGGCATGTCTCTGTAGGCAAAAAACTCATTTCTGACAAAGTTGCCCAAATGCATCTCAGAAGTGTGCAACTTGTTCCCTGAGTTAGAAAACGTCGAGAAACGTTCAGTTCTGCTAGCGCTGTGCTTCTACACATGTATTTGCTGAACGGTGAAAGCGCACAGTAATGCACTTTTCTCGCAGCAAATCCACTGTTTCTAAGGAAATGGGAACACACTGAGGAGACACTTGTGGGAGCTACTGTGACTAAAACTGAGCTTCCCTACGCACAGGGAAGCAAGAGAAATGCTGATTTCATCCAGCCCAGTTACATACTCAGAATCTGTACTAATGCGCAAATAGGCATGAATCTGTAGGCAAAAAACTTATTTCTGACAAAGTTGCCCAATGCATCTCAGAAATGTGCAATTTGTTCCCTGATTTAGAAAACGTCGAGAAACTTTCGTTTCTGCTAGCGTTGTGCTTCTACACATGTATTTGCTGAACGGTGAATGCGCACAGTAATGCACTTTTCTCCCAGCAAATCCACTGTTTCTAAGGAACTGGGAACACACTGAGGAGACACTTGTGGGAGCTACTGTGACTAAAACTGAGCTTCCCTACGCACAGGGAAGCAAGAGAAATGCTGATTTCATCAAGCCCTGTTACATACTCAGAATCTGTACTACTGCGCAAATAGGGATGTCTCTGTAGGCAAAAACTCATTTCTGACAAAGATGCCCAAATGCATCTCAGAAGTGTGCAACTTGTTCCCTGAGTTAGAAAACGTCGAGAAACGTTCATTTCTGCTAGCGCTGTGCTTCTACACATGTATTTGCTGAACGGTGAAAGCGCACAGTAATGCACTTTTCTCCCAGCAAATACACTGTGTCTAAGGAAATGGGAACACACTGAGGAGACATTGTGGGAGCTACTGTGACTAAAACTGAGCTTCCCTACGCACAAGGAAGGAAGAGAAATGCTGATTTCATCAAGCCCAGTTACATACTCAGAATCTGTACTACTGCCCAAATAGGCATGAATCTGTAGGCAAAAAACTTATTTCTGACAAAGTTGCCCAAATGCATCTCAGAAGTGTGCAACTTGTTCCCTGAGTTAGAAAACGTCGAGAAACTTTCGTTTCTGCTAGCGCTGTCCTTCTACACATGTATTTGCTGAACGGTGAATGCGCACAGTAATGCACTTTTCTCCCAGCAAATACACTGTTTCTAAGGAAATGGGAACACACTGAGGAGACACTTGTGGGAGCTACTGTGACTAAAACTGAGCTTCCCTACGCACAGGGAAGCAAGAGAAATGCTGATTTCATCAAGCCCAGTTACATACTCAGAATCTGTACTACTGCGCAAATAGGCATGTCTCTGTAGGCAAAAACTCATTTCTGACAAAGATGCCCAAATGCATCTCAGAAGTGTGCAACTTGTTCCCTGAGTTAGAAAACGTCGAGAAACGTTCGTTTCTGCTAGCGCTGTGCTTCTACACATGTATTAGCTGAACGGTGAAAGCGCACAGTAATGCACTTTTCTCCCAGCAAATACACTGTTTCTAAGGAAATGGGAACACACTGAGGAGACACTTGTGGGAACTACTGTGACTAAAACTGAGCTTCCCTACGCACAGGGAAGCAAGAGAAATGCTGATTTCATCCAGCCCAGTTACATACTCAGAATCTGTACTACTGCGCAAATAGGCATGTCTCTTTAGGCAAAAAACTCATTTTTGATAAAGTTGCCCAAATGCATCTCAGAAGTGTGCAACTTGTTCCCTGAGTTAGAAAATGTCGAGAAACGGTCGTTTCTGCTAGCGGTGTGCGTCTACACATGTATTTGCTGAACGGTGAAAGCGCACAGTAATGCATTTTTCTCGCAGCAAATACACTGTTTCTAAGGAAATGGGAACACACTGAGGAGACACTTGTGGGAGCTACTGTGACTAAAACTGAGCTTCCCTACGCACAGGGAAGCAAGAGAAATGCTGATTTCATCAAGCCCAGTTACATACTCCGAATCTGTACTACTGCGCAAATAGGCATGTCTCTGTAGGCAAAAAACTCATTTCTGACAAAGATGCCCAAATGCATCTCAGAAGTGTGCAACTTGTTCCCTGAGTTAGAAAATGTCGAGAAACGGTCGTTTCTGCTAGCGCTGTGCTTCTACACATGTATATGCTGAACGGTGAAAGCACACAGTAATGCACTTTTCTCCCAGCAAATACACTGTTTCTAATGAAATGGGAACACACTGAGGAGGCACTTGTGGGAGCTACTGTGACTAAAACTGAGCTTCCCTACGCACAGGGAAGCAAGAGAAATGCTGATTTCATCCGGCCCAGTTACATATTCAGAATCTGTACTACTGCGCAAATAGGCATGTCTCTGTAGGCAAAAACTCATTTCTGACAAAGATGCCCAAATGCATCTCAGAAGTGTGCAACTTGTTCCCTGAGTTAGAAAACGTCGAGAAACGTTCGTTTCTGCTAGCGCTGTGCTTCTACACATGTATTAGCTGAACGGTGAAAGCGCTCAGTAATGCACTTTTCTCCCAGCAAATACACTGTTTCTAAGGAAATGGGAACACGCTGAGGAGACACTTGTGGGAACTACTGTGACTAAAACTGAGCTTCCCTACGCACAGGGAAGCAAGAGAAATGCTGATTTCATCAAGCCCAGTTACATACTCAGAATCTGTACTCATGCGCAAATAGGCATGTCTCTGTAGGCAAAAAACTCATTTCTGACAAAGTTGCCCAAATGCATCTCAGAAGTGTGCAACTTGTTCCCTGAGTTAGAAAATGTTGAGAAACGGTCGTTTCTGCTAGCGGTGTGCTTCTACACATGTATTTGCTGAACGGTGAAAGCGCACAGTAATGCATTTTTCTCGCAGCAAATACACTGTTTCTAAGGAAATGGGAACACACTGAGGAGACACTTGTGGGAGCTACTGTGACTAAAACTGAGCTTCCCTACGCACAGGGAAGCAAGAGAAATGCTGACTTCATCAAGCCCAGTTACATACTCAGAATCTGTACTACTGCGCAAATAGGCAGGTCTCTGTAGGCAAAAAACTCATTTCTGACAAAGTTGCCCAAATGCATCTGAGAAGTGTGCAACTTGTTCCCTGAGTTAGAAAACGTCGAGAAACGGCCGTTTCTGCTAGCGCTGTTCTTCTACACATGTATTTGCTGAACGGTGAAAGCGCACAGTAATGCACTTTTCTCCCAGCAAATACACTGTTTCTAAGGAAATGGGAACACACTGAGGAGACACTTGTGGGAGCAACTGTGACTAAAACTGAGCTTCCCTACGCACAGGGAAGGAAGAGAAATGCTGATTTCATCCAGCCCAGTTACATACTCAGAATCTGTACTACTGCGCAAATAGGCATGTCTCTGTAGGCAAAAAACTCATTTCTTACAAAGTTGCCCAAATGCATCTCAGAAGTGTGCAACTTGTTCCCTGAGTTAGAAAATGTTGAGAAACGGTCGTTTCTGCTAGCGCTGTGCTTCTACACATGTATTTGCTGAACGGTGAAAGCGCACAGTAATGCATTTTTCTCGCAGCAAATACACTGTTTCTAAGGAAATGGGAACACACTGAGGAGACACTTGTGGGAGCTACTGTGACTAAAACTGAGCTTCCCTACGCACAGGGAAGCAAGAGAAATGCTGATTTCATCAAGCCCAGTTACATACTCAGAATCTGTACTACTGCGCAAATAGGCATGTCTCTTTAGGCAAAAATCTCATTTCTGACAAAGTTGCCCAAATGCATCTCAGAAGTGTGCAACTTGTTCCCTGAGTTAGAAAACGTCGAGAAACGTTCGTTTCTGCTAGCACTGTGCTTCTACACATGTATTTGCTGAACGGTGAAAGCGCACAGTAATGCACTTTTCTCCCAGCAAATACACTGTTTCTAAGGAAATGGGAACACACTGAGGAGACACTTGTGGGAGCTACTGTGACTAAAACTGAGCTTCCCTACGCACAGGGAAGCAAGAGAAATGCTGATTTCATCCAGCCCAGTTACATACTCAGAATCTGTACTACTGCGCAAATAGGCATGAATCTGTAGGCACAAAACTTATTTCTGACAAAGTTGCCCAATGCATCTCAGAAGTGTGCAATTTGTTCCCTGATTTAGAAAACGTCGAGAAACTTTCGTTTCTGCTAGCGTTGTGCTTCTACACATGTATTTGCTGAACGGTGAATGCGCACAGTAATGCACTTTTCTCCCAGCAAATCCACTGTTTCTAAGGAACTGGGAACACACTGAGGAGACACTTGTGGGAGCTACTGTGACTAAAACTGAGCTTCCCTACGCACATGGAAGCAAGAGAAATGCTGATTTCATCAAGCCCTGTTACATACTCAGAATCTGTACTACTGCGCAAATAGGGATGTCTCTGTAGGCAAAAACTCATTTCTGACAAAGATGCCCAAATGCATCTCAGAAGTGTGCAACTTGTTCCCTGAGTTAGAAAACGTCGAGAAACGTTCATTTCTGCTAGCGCTGTGCTTCTACACATGTATTTGCTGAACGGTGAAAGCGCACAGTAATGCACTTTTCTCCCAGCAAATACACTGTGTCTAAGGAAATGGGAACACACTGAGGAGACACTTGTGGGAGCTACTGTGACTAAAACTGAGCTTCCCTACGCACAGGGAAGGAAGAGAAATGCTGATTTCATCAAGCCCAGTTACATACTCAGAATCTGTACTACTGCGCAAATAGGCATGAATCTGTAGGCAAAAAACTTATTTCTGACAAAGTTGCCCAAATGCATCTCAGAAGTGTGCAACTTGTTCCCTGAGTTAGAAAACGTCGAGAAACTTTCGTTTCTGCTAGCGCTGTCCTTCTACACATGTATTTGCTGAACGGTGAATGCGCACAGTAATGCACTTTTCTCCCAGCAAATACACTGTTTCTAAGGAAATGGGAACACACTGAGGAGACACTTGTGGGAGCTACTGTGACTAAAACTGAGCTTCCCTACGCACAGGGAAGCAAGAGAAATGCTGATTTCATCAAGCCCAGTTACATACTCAGAATCTGTACTACTGCGCAAAAAGGCATGTCTCTGTAGGCAAAAACTCATTTCTGACAAAGATGCCCAAATGCATCTGAGAAGTGTGAAACTTGTTCCCTGAGTTAGAAAACGTCGAGAAACGTTCGTTTCTGCTAGCGCTGTGCTTCTACACATGTATTAGCTGAACGGTGAAAGCGCACAGTAATGCACTTTTCTCCCAGCAAATACACTGTTTCTAAGGAAATGGGAACACACTGAGGAGACACTTGTGGGAACTACTGTGACTAAAACTGAGCTTCCCTACGCACAGGGAAGCAAGAGAAATGCTGATTTCATCAAGCCCAGTTACATACTCAGAATCTGTACTACTGCGCAAATAGGCATGTCTCTTTAGGCAAAAAACTCATTTCTGATAAAGTTGCCCAAATGCATCTCAGAAGTGTGCAACTTGTTCCCTGAGTTAGAAAATGTCGAGAAACGGTCGTTTCTGCTAGCGGTGTGCTTCTACACATGTATTTGCTGAACGGTGAAAGCGCACAGTAATGCATTTTTCTCGCAGCAAATACACTGTTTCTAAGGAAATGGGAACACACTGAGGAGACACTTGTGGGAGCTACTGTGACTAAAACTGAGCTTCCCTACGCACAGGGAAGCAAGAGAAATGCTGATTTCATCAAGCCCAGTTACATACTCCGAATCTGTACTACTGCGCAAATAGGCATGTCTCTGTAGGCAAAAAACTCATTTCTGACAAAGATGCCCAAATGCATCTCAGAAGTGTGCAACTTGTTCCCTGAGTTAGAAAATGTCGAGAAACGGTCGTTTCTGCTAGCGCTGTGCTTCTACACATGTATATGCTGAACGGTGAAAGCACACAGTAATGCACTTTTCTCCCAGCAAATACACTGTTTCTAAGGAAATGGGAACACACTGAGGAGGCACTTGTGGGAGCTACTGTGACTAAAACTGAGCTTCCCTACGCACAGGGAAGCAAGAGAAATGCTGATTTCATCCGGCCCAGTTACATATTCAGAATCTGTACTACTGCGCAAATAGGCATGTCTCTGTAGGCAAAAACTCATTTCTGACAAAGATGCCCAAATGCATCTCAGAAGTGTGCAACTTGTTCCCTGAGTTAGAAAACGTCGAGAAACGTTCGTTTCTGCTAGCGCTGTGCTTCTACACATGTATTAGCTGAACGGTGAAAGCGCTCAGTAATGCACTTTTCTCCCAGCAAATACACTGTTTCTAAGGAAATGGGAACACGCTGAGGAGACACTTGTGGGAACTACTGTGACTAAAACTGAGCTTCCCTACGCACAGGGAAGCAAGAGAAATGCTGATTTCATCAAGCCCAGTTACATACTCAGAATCTGTACTCATGCGCAAATAGGCATGTCTCTGTAGGCAAAAAACTCATTTCTGACAAAGTTGCCCAAATGCATCTCAGAAGTGTGCAACTTGTTCCCTGAGTTAGAAAATGTTGAGAAACGGTCGTTTCTGCTAGCGGTGTGCTTCTACACATGTATTTGCTGAACGGTGAAAGCGCACAGTAATGCATTTTTCTCGCAGCAAATACACTGTTTCTAAGGAAATGGGAACACACTGAGGAGACACTTGTGGGAGCTACTGTGACTAAAACTGAGCTTCCCTACGCACAGGGAAGCAAGAGAAATGCTGACTTCATCAAGCCCAGTTACATACTCAGAATCTGTACTACTGCGCAAATAGGCAGGTCTCTGTAGGCAAAAAACTCATTTCTGACAAAGTTGCCCAAATGCATCTGAGAAGTGTGCAACTTGTTCCCTGAGTTAGAAAACGTCGAGAAACGGTCGTTTCTGCTAGCGCTGTTCTTCTACACATGTATTTGCTGAACGGTGAAAGCGCACAGTAATGCACTTTTCTCCCAGCAAATACACTGTTTCTAAGGAAATGGGAACACACTGAGGAGACACTTGTGGGAGCAACTGTGACTAAAACTGAGCTTCCCTACGCACAGGGAAGGAAGAGAAATGCTGATTTCATCCAGCCCAGTTACATACTCAGAATCTGTACTACTGCGCAAATAGGCATGTCTCTGTAGGCAAAAAACTCATTTCTTACAAAGTTGCCCAAATGCATCTCAGAAGTGTGCAACTTGTTCCCTGAGTTAGAAAATGTTGAGAAACGGTCGTTTCTGCTAGCGCTGTGCTTCTACACATGTATATGCTGAACGGTGAAAGCGCACAGTAATGCATTTTTCTCGCAGCAAATACACTGTTTCTAAGGAAATGGGAACACACTGAGGAGACACTTGTGGGAGCTACTGTGACTAAAACTGAGCTTCCCTACGCACAGGGAAGCAAGAGAAATGCTGATTTCATCAAGCCCAGTTACATACTCAGAATCTGTACTACTGCGCAAATAGGCATGTCTCTTTAGGCAAAAATCTCATTTCTGACAAAGTTGCCCAAATGCATCTCAGAAGTGTGCAACTTGTTCCCTGAGTTAGAAAACGTCGAGAAACGTTCGTTTCTGCTAGCACTGTGCTTCTACACATGTATTTGCTGAACGGTGAAAGCGCACAGTAATGCACTTTTCTCCCAGCAAATACACTGTTTCTAAGGAAATGGGAACACACTGAGGAGACACTTGTGGGAGCTACTGTGACTAAAACTGAGCTTCCCTACGCACAGGGAAGCAAGAGAAATGCTGATTTCATCCAGCCCAGTTACATACTCAGAATCTGTACTACTGCGCAAATAGGCATGAATCTGTAGGCACAAAACTTATTTCTGACAAAGTTGCCCAATGCATCTCAGAAGTGTGCAATTTGTTCCCTGATTTAGAAAACGTCGAGAAACTTTCGTTTCTGCTAGCGTTGTGCTTCTACACATGTATTTGCTGAACGGTGAATGCGCACAGTAATGCACTTTTCTCCCAGCAAATCCACTGTTTCTAAGGAACTGGGAACACACTGAGGAGACACTTGTGGGAGCTACTGTGACTAAAACTGAGCTTCCCTACGCACATGGAAGCAAGAGAAATGCTGATTTCATCAAGCCCTGTTACATACTCAGAATCTGTACTACTGCGCAAATAGGGATGTCTCTGTAGGCAAAAACTCATTTCTGACAAAGATGCCCAAATGCATCTCAGAAGTGTGCAACTTGTTCCCTGAGTTAGAAAACGTCGAGAAACGTTCATTTCTGCTAGCGCTGTGCTTCTACACATGTATTTGCTGAACGGTGAAAGCGCACAGTAATGCACTTTTCTCCCAGCAAATACACTGTGTCTAAGGAAATGGGAACACACTGAGGAGACACTTGTGGGAGCTACTGTGACTAAAACTGAGCTTCCCTACGCACAGGGAAGGAAGAGAAATGCTGATTTCATCAAGCCCAGTTACATACTCAGAATCTGTACTACTGCGCAAATAGGCATGAATCTGTAGGCAAAAAACTTATTTCTGACAAAGTTGCCCAAATGCATCTCAGAAGTGTGCAACTTGTTCCCTGAGTTAGAAAACGTCGAGAAACTTTCGTTTCTGCTAGCGCTGTCCTTCTACACATGTATTTGCTGAACGGTGAATGCGCACAGTAATGCACTTTTCTCCCAGCAAATACACTGTTTCTAAGGAAATGGGAACACACTGAGGAGACACTTGTGGGAGCTACTGTGACTAAAACTGAGCTTCCCTACGCACAGGGAAGCAAGAGAAATGCTGATTTCATCAAGCCCAGTTACATACTCAGAATCTGTACTACTGCGCAAATAGGCATGTCTCTGTAGGCAAAAACTCATTTCTGACAAAGATGCCCAAATGCATCTGAGAAGTGTGAAACTTGTTCCCTGAGTTAGAAAACGTCGAGAAACGTTCGTTTCTGCTAGCGCTGTGCTTCTACACATGTATTAGCTGAACGGTGAAAGCGCACAGTAATGCACTTTTCTCCCAGCAAATACACTGTTTCTAAGGAAATGGGAACACACTGAGGAGACACTTGTGGGAACTACTGTGACTAAAACTGAGCTTCCCTACGCACAGGGAAGCAAGAGAAATGCTGATTTCATCAAGCCCAGTTACATACTCAGAATCTGTACTACTGCGCAAATAGGCATGTCTCTTTAGGCAAAAAACTCATTTCTGATAAAGTTGCCCAAATGCATCTCAGAAGTGTGCAACTTGTTCCCTGAGTTAGAAAATGTCGAGAAACGGTCGTTTCTGCTAGCGGTGTGCTTCTACACATGTATTTGCTGAACGGTGAAAGCGCACAGTAATGCATTTTTCTCGCAGCAAATACACTGTTTCTAAGGAAATGGGAACACACTGAGGAGACACTTGTGGGAGCTACTGTGACTAAAACTGAGCTTCCCTACGCACAGGGAAGCAAGAGAAATGCTGATTTCATCAAGCCCAGTTACATACTCCGAATCTGTACTACTGCGCAAATAGGCATGTCTCTGTAGGCAAAAAACTCATTTCTGACAAAGATGCCCAAATGCATCTCAGAAGTGTGCAACTTGTTCCCTGAGTTAGAAAATGTCGAGAAACGGTCGTTTCTGCTAGCGCTGTGCTTCTACACATGTATATGCTGAACGGTGAAAGCACACAGTAATGCACTTTTCTCCCAGCAAATACACTGTTTCTAAGGAAATGGGAACACACTGAGGAGGCACTTGTGGGAGCTACTGTGACTAAAACTGAGCTTCCCTACGCACAGGGAAGCAAGAGAAATGCTGATTTCATCCGGCCCAGTTACATATTCAGAATCTGTACTACTGCGCAAATAGGCATGTCTCTGTAGGCAAAAACTCATTTCTGACAAAGATGCCCAAATGCATCTCAGAAGTGTGCAACTTGTTCCCTGAGTTAGAAAACGTCGAGAAACGTTCGTTTCTGCTAGCGCTGTGCTTCTACACATGTATTAGCTGAACGGTGAAAGCGCTCAGTAATGCACTTTTCTCCCAGCAAATACACTGTTTCTAAGGAAATGGGAACACGCTGAGGAGACACTTGTGGGAACTACTGTGACTAAAACTGAGCTTCCCTACGCACAGGGAAGCAAGAGAAATGCTGATTTCATCAAGCCCAGTTACATACTCAGAATCTGTACTCATGCGCAAATAGGCATGTCTCTGTAGGCAAAAAACTCATTTCTGACAAAGTTGCCCAAATGCATCTCAGAAGTGTGCAACTTGTTCCCTGAGTTAGAAAATGTTGAGAAACGGTCGTTTCTGCTAGCGGTGTGCTTCTACACATGTATTTGCTGAACGGTGAAAGCGCACAGTAATGCATTTTTCTCGCAGCAAATACACTGTTTCTAAGGAAATGGGAACACACTGAGGAGACACTTGTGGGAGCTACTGTGACTAAAACTGAGCTTCCCTACGCACAGGGAAGCAAGAGAAATGCTGATTTCATCAAGCCCAGTTACATACTCAGAATCTGTACTACTGCGCAAATAGGCATGTCTCTGTAGGCAAAAAACTCATTTCTGACAAAGTTGCCCAAATGCATCTGAGAAGTGTGCAACTTGTTCCCTGAGGTAGAAAACGTCGAGAAACGGTCGTTTCTGCTAGCGCTGTTCTTCTACACATGTATTTGCTGAACGGTGAAAGCGCACAGTAATGCAATTTTCTCCCAGCAAATACACTGTTTCTAAGGAAATGGGAACACACTGAGGAGACACTTGTGGGAGCAACTGTGACTAAAACTGAGCTTCCATACGCACAGGGAAGCAAGAGAAATGCTGATTTCATCCAGCCCAGTTACATACTCAGAATCTGTACTCATGCGCAAATAGGCATGTCTCTGTAGGCAAAAAACTCATTTCTGACAAAGTTGCCCAAATGCATCTCAGAAGTGTGCAACTTGTTCCCTGAGTTAGAAAATGTTGAGAAACGGTCGTTTCTGCTAGCGCTGTGCTTCTACACATGTATTTGCTGAACGGTGAAAGCGCACAGTAATGCATTTTTCTCGCAGCAAATACACTGTTTCTAAGGAAATGGGAACACACTGAGGAGACACTTGTGGGAGCTACTGTGACTAAAACTGAGCTTCCCTACGCACAGGGAAGCAAGAGAAATGCTGATTTCATCAAGCCCAGTTACATACTCAGAATCTGTACTACTGCGCAAATAGGCATGTCTCTGTAGGCAAAAAACTCATTTCTGACAAAGTTGCCCAAATGCATCTGAGAAGTGTGCAACTTGTTCCCTGAGTTAGAAAACGTCGAGAAACGGTCGTTTCTGCTAGCGCTGTTCTTCTACACATGTATTTGCTGAACGGTGAAAGCGCACAGTAATGCACTTTTCTCCCAGCAAATACACTGTTTCTAAGGAAATGGGAACACACTGAGGAGACACTTGTGGGAGCAACTGTGACTAAAACTGAGCTTCCCTACGCACAGGGAAGCAAGAGAAATGCTGATTTCATCCAGCCCAGTTACATACTCAGAATCTGTACTACTGCGCAAATAGGCATGTCTCTGTAGGCAAAAAACTCATTTCTGACAAAGTTGCCCAAATGCATCTCAGAAGTGTGCAACTTGTTCCCTGAGTTAGAAAATGTTGAGAAACGGTCGTTTCTGCTAGCGCTGTGCTTCTACACATGTATTTGCTGAACGGTGAAAGCGCACAGTAATGCATTTTTCTCGCAGCAAATACACTGTTTCTAAGGAAATGGGAACACACTGAGGAGACACTTGTGGGAGCTACTGTGACTAAAACTGAGCTTCCCTACGCACAGGGAAGCAAGAGAAATGCTGATTTCATCAAGCCCAGTTACATACTCAGAATCTGTATTACTGCGCAAATAGGCATGTCTCTGTAGGCAAAAAACTCATTTCTGACAAAGTTGCCCAAATGCATCTCAGAAGTGTGCAACTTGTTCCCTGAGTTAGAAAACGTCGAGAAACGGTCGTTTCTGCTAGCGCTGTTCTTCTACACATGTATTTGCTGAACGGTGAAAGCGCACAGTAATGCACTTTTCTCCCAGCAAATACACTGTTTCTAAGGAAATGGGAACACACTGAGGAGACACTTGTGGGAGCAACTGTGACTAAAACTGAGCTTCCCTACGCACAGGGAGCAAGAGAAATGCTGATTTCATCAAGCCCAGTTACATACTCAGAGTCTGTACTACTGCGCAAATAGGCATGTCTCTTTAGGCAAAAAACTCATTTCTGACAAAGTTGCCCAAATGCATCTCAGAAGTGTGCAACTTGTTCCCTGAGTTAGAAAACGTCGAGAAACGGTCGTTTCTGCTAGCGCTGTGCTTCTACACATGTATATGCTGAACGGTGAAAGCACACAGTAATGCACTTTTCTCCCAGCAAATACACTGTTTCTAAGGAAATGGGAACACGCTGAGGAGACACTTGTGGGAACTACTGTGACTAAAACTGAGCTTCCCTACGCACATTGAAGCAAGAGAAATGCTGATTTCATCAAACCCAGTTACATACTCAGAATCTGTACTACTGCGCAAAGATTCAAAACTAGTGTGTTCTAAAGCACGTCTCTTTAGGCAAAAAACCCGCTTCTCACGAAGTTGCCCAAATGCATCTCAGAAGTGTGCAACTTGTTCCCTGAGTTAGAAAATGTCGAGAAACAGTCGTTTCTGCTAGCGGTGTGCTTCTACAAATGTATTTGCTGAAGGGTGAAAGCGCACAGTAATGCATTTTTCTCGCAGCAAATACACTGTTTCTAAGGAAATGGGAACACACTGAGGAGACACTTGTGGGAGCTACTGTGACTAAAACTGAGCTTCCCTACGCACAGGGAAGCAAGAGAAATGCTGATTTCATCCAGCCCAGTTACATACTCAGAATCTGTACTACTGCGCAAATAGGCATGTCTCTGTAGGCAAAAAACTCATTTCTGACAAAGATGCCCAAATGCATCTCAGAAGTGTGCAACTTGTTCCCTGAGTTAGAAAATGTCGAGAAACGGTCGTTTCTGCTAGCGCTGTGCTTCTACACATGTATATGCTGAACGGTGAAAGCACACAGTAATGCACTTTTTTCCCAGCAAATACACTGTTTCTAAGGAAATGGGAACACACTGAGGTGGCACTTTTGGGAGCTACTGTGACTAAAACTGAGCTTCCCTACGCACAGGGAAGCAAGAGAAATGCTGATTTCATCCGGCCCAGTTACATACTCAGAGTCTGTACTATTGCGCAAATAGGCATGTCTCTGTAGGCAAAAAACTCATTTCTGACAAAGTTGCCCAAATGCATCTCAGAAGTGTGCAACTTGTTCCCTGAGTTAGAAAACGTCGAGAAACGGTCGTTTCTGCTAGCGCTGTGCTTCTACACATGTATTTGCTGAACGGTGAATGGGCACAGTAATGCACTTTTCTCCCAGCAAATACACTGTTTCTAAGGAAATAGGAACACACTGAGGAGACACTTGTGGGAGCTACTGTGGGAGCTACTGTGACTAAAACTGAGCTTCCCTACGCACAGGGAAGCAAGAGAAATGCTGATTTCATCAAGCCCAGTTACATACTCAGAATCTGTACTACTGCGCAAATAGGCATGTCTCTGTAGGCAAAAACTCATTTCTGACAAAGATGCCCAAATGCATCTCAGAAGTGTGCAACTTGTTCCCTGAGTTAGAAAACGTCGAGAAACGTTCGTTTCTGCTAGCGCTGTGCTTCTACACATGTATTAGCTGAACGGTGAAAGCGCACAGTAATGCACTTTTCTCCCAGCAAATACACTGTTTCTAAGGAAATGGGAACATGCTGAGGAGACACTTGTGGGAACTACTGTGACTAAAACTGAGCTTCCCTACGCACAGGGAAGCAAGAGAAATGCTGATTTCATCAAGCCCAGTTACATACTCAGAATCTGTACTCATGCGCAAATAGGCATGTCTCTGTAGGCAAAAAACTCATTTCTGACAAAGTTGCCCAAATGCATCTCAGAAGTGTGCAACTTGTTCCCTGAGTTAGAAAATGTTGAGAAACGGTCCTTTCTGCTAGCGGTGTGCTTCTACACATGTATTTGCTGAACGGTGAAAGCGCACAGTAATGCATTTTTCTCGCAGCAAATACACTGTTTCTAAGGAAATGGGAACACACTGAGGAGACACTTGTGGGAGCTACTGTGACTAAAACTGAGCTTCCCTACGCACAGGGAAGCAAGAGAAATGCTGATTTCATCAAGCCCAGTTACATACTCAGAATCTGTACTACTGCGCAAATAGGCATGTCTCTGTAGGCAAAAAACTCATTTCTGACAAAGTTGCCCAAATGCATCTGAGAAGTGTGCAACTTGTTCCCTGAGGTAGAAAACGTCGAGAAACGGTCGTTTCTGCTAGCGCTGTTCTTCTACACATGTATTTGCTGAACGGTGAAAGCGCACAGTAATGCACTTTTCTCCCAGCAAATACACTGTTTCTAAGGAAATGGGAACACACTGAGGAGACACTTGTGGGAGCAACTGTGACTAAAACTGAGCTTCCCTACGCACAGGGAAGCAAGAGAAATGCTGATTTCATCCAGCCCAGTTACATACTCAGAATCTGTACTCATGCGCAAATAGGCATGTCTCTGTAGGCAAAAAACTCATTTCTGACAAAGTTGCCCAAATGCATCTCAGAAGTGTGCAACTTGTTCCCTGAGTTAGAAAATGTTGAGAAACGGTCGTTTCTGCTAGCGCTGTGCTTCTACACATGTATTTGCTGAACGGTGAAAGCGCACAGTAATGCATTTTTCTCGCAGCAAATACACTGTTTCTAAGGAAATGGGAACACACTGAGGAGACACTTGTGGGAGCTACTGTGACTAAAACTGAGCTTCCCTACGCACAGGGAAGCAAGAGAAATGCTGATTTCATCAAGCCCAGTTACATACTCAGAATCTGTACTACTGCGCAAATAGGCATGTCTCTGTAGGCAAAAAACTCATTTCTGACAAAGTTGCCCAAATGCATCTGAGAAGTGTGCAACTTGTTCCCTGAGTTAGAAAACGTCGAGAAACGGTCGTTTCTGCTAGCGCTGTTCTTCTACACATGTATTTGCTGAACGGTGAAAGCGCACAGTAATGCACTTTTCTCCCAGCAAATACACTGTTTCTAAGGAAATGGGAACACACTGAGGAGACACTTGTGGGAGCAACTGTGACTAAAACTGAGCTTCCCTACGCACAGGGAAGCAAGAGAAATGCTGATTTCATCCAGCCCAGTTACATACTCAGAATCTGTACTACTGCGCAAATAGGCATGTCTCTGTAGGCAAAAAACTCATTTCTGACAAAGTTGCCCAAATGCATCTCAGAAGTGTGCAACTTGTTCCCTGAGTTAGAAAATGTTGAGAAACGGTCGTTTCTGCTAGCGCTGTGCTTCTACACATGTATTTGCTGAACGGTGAAAGCGCACAGTAATGCATTTTTCTCGCAGCAAATACACTGTTTCTAAGGAAATGGGAACACACTGAGGAGACACTTGTGGGAGCTACTGTGACTAAAACTGAGCTTCCCTACGCACAGGGAAGCAAGAGAAATGCTGATTTCATCAAGCCCAGTTACATACTCAGAATCTGTATTACTGCGCAAATAGGCATGTCTCTGTAGGCAAAAAACTCATTTCTGACAAAGTTGCCCAAATGCATCTCAGAAGTGTGCAACTTGTTCCCTGAGTTAGAAAACGTCGAGAAACGGTCGTTTCTGCTAGCGCTGTTCTTCTACACATGTATTTGCTGAACGGTGAAAGCGCACAGTAATGCACTTTTCTCCCAGCAAATACACTGTTTCTAAGGAAATGGGAACACACTGAGGAGACACTTGTGGGAGCAACTGTGACTAAAACTGAGCTTCCCTACGCACAGGGAAGCAAGAGAAATGCTGATTTCATCAAGCCCAGTTACATACTCAGAATCTGTACTACTGCGCAAATAGGCATGTCTCTTTAGGCAAAAAACTCATTTCTGACAAAGTTGCCCAAATGCATCTCAGAAGTGTGCAACTTGTTCCCTGAGTTAGAAAACGTCGAGAAACGGTCGTTTCTGCTAGCGCTGTGCTTCTACACATGTATATGCTGAACGGTGAAAGCACACAGTAATGCACTTTTCTCCCAGCAAATACACTGTTTCTAAGGAAATGGGAACACGCTGAGGAGACACTTGTGGGAACTACTGTGACTAAAACTGAGCTTCCCTACGCACATTGAAGCAAGAGAAATGCTGATTTCATCAAACCCAGTTACATACTCAGAATCTGTACTACTGCGCAAAGATTCAAAACTAGTGTGTTCTAAAGCACGTCTCTTTAGGCAAAAAACCCGCTTCTCACGAAGTTGCCCAAATGCATCTCAGAAGTGTGCAACTTGTTCCCTGAGTTAGAAAATGTCGAGAAACGGTCGTTTCTGCTAGCGGTGTGCTTCTACACATGTATTTGCTGAACGGTGAAAGCGCACAGTAATGCATTTTTCTCGCAGCAAATACACTGTTTCTAAGGAAATGGGAACACACTGAGGAGACACTTGTGGGAGCTACTGTGACTAAAACTGAGCTTCCCTACGCACAGGGAAGCAAGAGAAATGCTGATTTCATCAAGCCCAGTTACATACTCAGAATCTGTACTACTGCGCAAATAGGCATGTCTCTGTAGGCAAAAAACTCATTTCTGACAAAGTTGCCCAAATGCATCTGAGAAGTGTGCAACTTGTTCCCTGAGGTAGAAAACGTCGAGAAACGGTCGTTTCTGCTAGCGCTGTGCTTCTACACATGTATTTGCTGAACGGTGAAAGCGCACAGTAATGCACTTTTCTCCCAGCAAATACACTGTTTCTAAGGAAATGGGAACACACTGAGGAGACACTTGTGGGAGCAACTGTGACTAAAACTGAGCTTCCATACGCACAGGGAAGCAAGAGAAATGCTGATTTCATCCAGCCCAGTTACATACTCAGAATCTGTACTCATGCGCAAATAGGCATGTCTCTGTAGGCAAAAAACTCATTTCTGACAAAGTTGCCCAAATGCATCTCAGAAGTGTGCAACTTGTTCCCTGAGTTAGAAAATGTTGAGAAACGGTCGTTTCTGCTAGCGCTGTGCTTCTACACATGTATTTGCTGAACGGTGAAAGCGCACAGTAATGCATTTTTCTCGCAGCAAATACACTGTTTCTAAGGAAATGGGAACACACTGAGGAGACACTTGTGGGAGCTACTGTGACTAAAACTGAGCTTCCCTACGCACAGGGAAGCAAGAGAAATGCTGATTTCATCAAGCCCAGTTACATACTCAGAATCTGTACTACTGCGCAAATAGGCATGTCTCTGTAGGCAAAAAACTCATTTCTGACAAAGTTGCCCAAATGCATCTGAGAAGTGTGCAACTTGTTCCCTGAGTTAGAAAACGTCGAGAAACGGTCGTTTCTGCTAGCGCTGTTCTTCTACACATGTATTTGCTGAACGGTGAAAGCGCACAGTAATGCACTTTTCTCCCAGCAAATACACTGTTTCTAAGGAAATGGGAACACACTGAGGAGACACTTGTGGGAGCAACTGTGACTAAAACTGAGCTTCCCTACGCACAGGGAAGCAAGAGAAATGCTGATTTCATCCAGCCCAGTTACATACTCAGAATCTGTACTACTGCGCAAATAGGCATGTCTCTGTAGGCAAAAAACTCATTTCTGACAAAGTTGCCCAAATGCATCTCAGAAGTGTGCAACTTGTTCCCTGAGTTAGAAAATGTTGAGAAACGGTCGTTTCTGCTAGCGCTGTGCTTCTACACATGTATTTGCTGAACGGTGAAAGCGCACAGTAATGCATTTTTCTCGCAGCAAATACACTGTTTCTAAGGAAATGGGAACACACTGAGGAGACACTTGTGGGAGCTACTGTGACTAAAACTGAGCTTCCCTACGCACAGGGAAGCAAGAGAAATGCTGATTTCATCAACCCAGTTACATACTCAGAATCTGTATTACTGCGCAAATAGGCATGTCTCTGTAGGCAAAAAACTCATTTCTGACAAAGTTGCCCAAATGCATCTCAGAAGTGTGCAACTTGTTCCCTGAGTTAGAAAACGTCGAGAAACGGTCGTTTCTGCTAGCGCTGTTCTTCTACACATGTATTTGCTGAACGGTGAAAGCGCACAGTAATGCACTTTTCTCCCAGCAAATACACTGTTTCTAAGGAAATGGGAACACACTGAGGAGACACTTGTGGGAGCAACTGTGACTAAAACTGAGCTTCCCTACGCACAGGGAGCAAGAGAAATGCTGATTTCATCAAGCCCAGTTACATACTCAGAGTCTGTACTACTGCGCAAATAGGCATGTCTCTTTAGGCAAAAAACTCATTTCTGACAAAGTTGCCCAAATGCATCTCAGAAGTGTGCAACTTGTTCCCTGAGTTAGAAAACGTCGAGAAACGGTCGTTTCTGCTAGCGCTGTGCTTCTACACATGTATATGCTGAACGGTGAAAGCACACAGTAATGCACTTTTCTCCCAGCAAATACACTGTTTCTAAGGAAATGGGAACACGCTGAGGAGACACTTGTGGGAACTACTGTGACTAAAACTGAGCTTCCCTACGCACATTGAAGCAAGAGAAATGCTGATTTCATCAAACCCAGTTACATACTCAGAATCTGTACTACTGCGCAAAGATTCAAAACTAGTGTGTTCTAAAGCACGTTTCTTTAGGCAAAAAACCCGCTTCTCAAGAAGTTGCCCAAATGCATCTCAGAAGTGTGCAACTTGTTCCTTGAGTTAGAAAATGTCGAGAAACGGTCGTTTCTGCTAGCGGTGTGCTTCTACACATGTATTTGCTGAACGGTGAAAGCGCACAGTAATGCATTTTTCTCGCAGCAAATACACTGTTTCTAAGGAAATGGGAACACACTGAGGAGACACTTGTGGGAGCTACTGTGACTAAAACTGAGCTTCCCTACGCACAGGGAAGCAAGAGAAATGCTGATTTCATCCAGCCCAGTTACATACTCAGAATCTGTACTACTGCGCAAATAGGCATGTCTCTGTAGGCAAAAAACTCATTTCTGACAAAGATGCCCAAATGCATCTCAGAAGTGTGCAACTTGTTCCCTGAGTTAGAAAATGTCGAGAAACGGTCGTTTCTGCTAGCGCTGTGCTTCTACACATGTATATGCTGAACGGTGAAAGCACACAGTAATGCACTTTTTTCCCAGCAAATACACTGTTTCTAAGGAAATGGGAACACACTGAGGAGGCACTTGTGGGAGCTACTGTGACTAAAACTGAGCTTCCCTACGCACAGGGAAGCAAGAGAAATGCTGATTTCATCAAACCCAGTTACATACTCAGAATCTGTACTACTGCGCAAAGATTCAAAACTAGTGTGTTCTAAAGCACGTCTCTTTAGGCAAAAAACCCGCTTCTCACGAAGTTGCCCAAATGCATCTGCGAAGTGTGCAACTTGTTCCCTGAGTTAGAAAACATCGAGAAACGGTCGTTTCTGCTAGCGCTGTGCTTCTACACATGTCTTCGCTGAACGGTGAAAGAGCACAGTAATGCACTTTTCTCCCAGCAAATACAGTTTCTAAGGAAATGGGAACACGCTGAGGAGACACTTGTGGGAGCTACTGTGACTAAAACTGAGCATCCCTACGCACAGGGAAGCAATAGAAATGCTGATTTCATCAAACACAGTTACATACTCAGAATATGTTCTACTGCGCAAAGATTCAAAACTAGTGTGTTCTAAACCACGTCTCTTCAGGCAAAAAACCCGCTTCTCACGAAGTTGCCCAAATGCATCTGCGAAGTGTGCAACTTGTTCCCTGAGTTAGAAAACGTCGAGAAACGGTCGTTTCTGCAAGCGCTGTGCTTCTACATATGTATTTGCTGAACGGTGAAAGCGCACAGTAATGCACTTTTTTCCCAGCAAATACACTGTTTCTAAGGAAATGGGAACACACTGAGGAGACACTTGTGGGAGCTACTGTGACTAAAACTGAGCTTCCCTACGCACAGGGAAGCAAGAGAAATGCTGATTTCATCAAGCCCAGTTACATACTCAGAATCTGTACTACTGCGCAAATAGGCATGTCTCTGTAGGCAAAAAACTCATTTCTGACAAAGTTGCCCAAATGCATCTCAGAAGTGTGCAACTTGTTCCCTGAGTTAGAAAACGTCGAGAAACGTTCGTTTCTGCTAGCGCTGTGCTTCTACACATGTATTTGCTGAACGGTGAAAGCGCACAGTAATGCACTTCTCTACCAGCAAATACACGGTTTCTAAGGAAATGGGAACACACTGAGGAGACACTTGTGGGAGCTACTGTGACTAAAACTGAGCTTCCCTACGCACAGGGAAGCAAGAGAAATGCTGATTTCATCAAGCCCAGTTACATACTCAGAATCTGTACTACTGCGCAAATAGGCATGTCTCTGTAGGCAAAAAACTCATTTCTGACAAAGTTGCCCAAATGCATCTCAGAAGTGTGCAACTTGTTCCCCGAGTTAGAAAACGTCGAGAAACGGTCGTTTCTGCTAGCGCTGTGCTTCTACACATGTATTTGCTGAACGGTGAAAGCGCACAGTAATGCACTTTTCTCCCAGCAAATACACTGTTTCTACGGAAATGGGAACACACTGAGGAGACACTTGTGGGAGCAACTGTGACTAAAACTGAGCTTCCCTACGCACAGGGAAGCAAGAGAAATGCTGATTTCATCCAGCCCAGTTATAAACTCAGAATCTGTACTACTGCGCAAATAGGCATGTCTCTGTAGGCAAAAAACTCATTTCTGACAAAGTTGCCTAAATGCATCTCAGAAGTGTGCAACTTGTTCCCTGAGTTAGAAAACGTCGGGAAACGTTCGTTTCTGCTAGCGCTGTGCTTCTACACATGTATTTGCTGAACGGTGAAAGCGCACAGTAATGCACTTTTCTCCCAGCAAATACACTGTTTCTAAGGAAATGGGAACACACTGAGGAGACACTTGTGGGAGCTACTGTGACTAAAACTGAGCTTCCCTACGCACAGGGAAGCAAGAGAAATGCTGATTTCATCAAGCCCAGTTACATACTCAGAATCTGTACTACTGCGCAAATAGGCATGTCTCTGTAGGCAAAAACTCATTTCTGACAAAGATGCCTAAATGCATCTCAGAAGTATGCAACTTGTTCCCTGAGTTAGAAAACGTCGAGAAACGTTCGTTTCTGCTAGCGATGTGCTTCTACACATGTATTTGCTGAACGGTGAAAGCGCAGAGTAATGCACTTTTCTCCCAGCAAATATACAGTTTCTAAGGAAATGGGAACACACTGAGGAGACACTTGTGGGAGCTACTGTGACTAAAACTGAGCTTCCCTACGCACAGGGAAGCAAGAGAAATGCTGATTTCATCAAGCCCAGTTACATACTCAGAATCTGTACTACTGCGCAAATAGGCATGTCTCTTTAGGCAAAAAACTCATTTCTGACAAAGTTGCCCAAATTCATCTCAGAAGTGTGCAACTTGTTCCCTGAGTTAGAAAACGTCGAGAAACGTTCGTTTCTGCTAGCGCTGTGCTTCTACACATGTATTTGCTGAACGGTGAAAGCACACAGTAATGCACTTTTCTCCCAGCAAATACACTGTTTCTAAGGAAATGGGAACACACTGAGGAGACACTTGTGGGAGCTACTGTGACTTAAACTGAGCTTCCCTACGCACAGGGAAGCAAGAGAAATGGTGATTTCATCAAGCCCAGTTACATACTCAGAATCTGTACTACTGCGCAAATAGGCATGAATCTGTAGGCAAAAAACTTATTTCTGACAAAGTTGCCCAAATGCATCTCAGAAGTGTGCAACTTGTTCCCTGAGTTAGAAAACTTCGAGAAACGTTCGTTTCTGCTAGCGCTGTGCTTCTACACATGTATTTGCTGAACGGTGAAAGCGCACAGTAATGCCCTTTTCTCCCAGCAAATACACTGTTTCTAAAGAAATGGGAACACACTGAGGAGACACTTGTGGGAGCTACTGTGACTAAAACTGAGCTTCCCTACGCACAGGGAAGCAAGAGAAATGCTGATTTCATCCAGGCCAGTTACATACTCAGAATCTGTAATACTGCGCAAATAGGCATGTCTCTTTAGGCAAAAAACTCATTTCTGACAAAGTTGCCCAAATGCATCTCAGAAGTGTGCAACTTGTTCCCTGAGTTAGAAAACGTCGAGAAACGGTCGTTTCTGCTAGCGCTGTGCTTCTGCACATGTATATGCTGAACGGTGATAGCACACAGTAATGCACTTTTCTCCCAGCAAATACACTGTTTCTAAGGAAATGGGAACACGCTGAGGAGACACTTGTGGGAGCTACTGTGACTAAAACTGAGCTTCCCTATGCACAGGGAAGCAAGAGAAATGCTGATTTCATCAAGCCCAGTTACATACTCAGAATCTGTACTACTGCGCAAATAGGCATGTCTCTGTAGGCAAAAAACTCATTTCTGACAAAGTTGCCCAAATGCATCTCAGAAGTGTGCAACTTGTTCCCTGAGTTAGAAAACGTCGAGAAACGTTCGTTTCTGCTAGCGCTGTGCTTCTACACATGTATTTGCTGAACGGTGAAAGCGCACAGTAATGCACTTCTCTACCAGCAAATACACGGTTTCTAAGGAAATGGGAACACACTGAGGAGACACTTGTGGGAGCTACTGTGACTAAAACTGAGCTTCCCTACGCACAGGGAAGCAAGAGAAATGCTGATTTCATCAAGCCCAGTTACATACTCAGAATCTGTACTACTGCGCAAATAGGCATGTCTCTGTAGGCAAAAAACACATTTCTGACAAAGTTGCCCAAATGCATCTCAGAAGTGTGCAACTTGTTCCCCGAGTTAGAAAACGTCGAGAAACGGTCGTTTCTGCTAGCGCTGTGCTTCTACACATGTATTTGCTGAACGGTGAAAGCGCACAGTAATGCACTTTTCTCCCAGCAAATACACTGTTTCTAAGGAAATGGGAACACACTGAGGAGACACTTGTGGGAGCAACTGTGACTAAAACTGAGCTTCCCTACGCACAGGGAAGCAAGAGAAATGCTGATTTCATCCAGCCCAGTTATAAACTCAGAATCTGTACTACTGCGCAAATAGGCATGTCTCTGTAGGCAAAAAACTCATTTCTGACAAAGTTGCCTAAATGCATCTCAGAAGTGTGCAACTTGTTCCCTGAGTTAGAAAACGTCGGGAAACGTTCGTTTCTGCTAGCGCTGTGCTTCTACACATGTATTTGCTGAACGGTGAAAGCGCACAGTAATGCACTTTTCTCCCAGCAAATACACTGTTTCTAAGGAAATGGGAACACACTGAGGAGACACTTGTGGGAGCTACTGTGACTAAAACTGAGCTTCCCTACGCACAGGGAAGCAAGAGAAATGCTGATTTCATCAAGCCCAGTTACATACTCAGAATCTGTACTACTGCGCAAATAGGCATGTCTCTGTAGGCAAAAAACTCATTTCTGACAAAGTTGCCCAAATGCATCTCAGAAGTGTGCAACTTGTTCCCTGAGTTAGAAAACGTCGAGAAACGTTCGTTTCTGCTAGCGCTGTGCTTCTACACATGTATTTGCTGAACGGTGAAAGCACACAGTAATGCACTTTTCTCCCAGCAAATACACTGTTTCTAAGGAAATGGGAACACACTGAGGAGACACTTGTGGGAGCTACTGTGACTTAAACTGAGCTTCCCTACGCACAGGGAAGCAAGAGAAATGCTGATTTCATCCAGCCCAGTTACATACTCAGAATCTGTACTACTGCGCAAATAGGCATGTCTCTTTAGGCAAAAAACTCATTTCTGACAAAGTTGCCCAAATGCATCTCAGAAGTGTGCAACTTGTTCCCTGAGTTAGAAAACGTCGAGAAACGTTCGTTTCTGCTAGCGCTGTGCTTCTACACATGTATTTGCTGAACGGTGAAAGCACACAGTAATGCACTTTTCTCCCAGCAAATACACTGTTTCTAAGGAAATGGGAACACGCTGAGGAGACACTTGTGGGAGCTACTGTGACTAAAACTGAGCTTCCCTATGCACAGGGAAGCAAGAGAAATGCTGATTTCATCAAACCCAGTTACATACTCAGAATCTGTACTACTGCGCAAAGATTCAAAACTAGTGTGTTCTAAAGCACGTCTCTTTAGGCAAAAAACCCGCTTCTCACGAAGTTGCCCAAATGCATCTGCGAAGTGTGCACTTGTTCCCTGAGTTAGAAAACATCGAGAAACGGTCGTTTCTGCTAGCGCTGTGCTTCTACACATGTCTTTGCTGAACGGTGAAAGGGCACAGTAATGCACTTTTCTCCCAGCAAATACAGTTTCTAAGGAAATGGGAACACGCTGAGGAGACACTTGTGGGAGCTACTGTGACTAAAACTGAGCTTCCCTACGCACAGGGAAGCAATATAAATGCTGATTTCATCAAGCCGAGTTACATACTCAGAATATGTTCTACTGCGCAAAGATTCAAAACTAGTGTGTTCTAAACCACGTCTCTTTAGGCAAAAAACCCGCTTCTCACAAAGTTGCCCAAATGCATCTTCGAAGTGTTCAACTTGTTCCCTGAGTTAGAAAACGTCGAGAAAAGGTCGTTTCTGCTAGCGCTGTGCTTTTACACATGTCTTTGCTGAACGGTGAAAGGGCACAGTAATGCACTTTTCTCCCAGCAAATACACTCTTTCTAAGGAAATAGGAACACGCTGAGGAGACACTTGTGGGAGCTACTGTGATTAAAACTGAGCTTCCCTACGCACAGGGAAGCAAGAGAAATGCTGATTTCATCAAACCCAGCTACATACTCAGAATATGTACTACTGCGGAAAGAGGCAAAACTAGTGTGTTCTAAAGAATGTCTCTTTAGGCAAAAAACCCGCTTCTTACGAAGTCGCCCAAATGCATCTGTGAAGTGTGCAACTTGTTCCCTGAGTTAGAAAACGTCGAGAAACGTTCATTTCTGCTAGCGCTGTGCTTCTACACATGTATTTGCTGAACGGTGAAAGCGCACAGTAATTCACTTTTCTCCCAGCAAATACACTGTTTCAAAGGAAATGGGAACACACTGAGGAGACACTTGTGGGAGCTACTGTGACTAAAACTGAGCTTCCCTACGCACAGGGAAGCAAGACAAATGTTGATTTCATCAAGCCCAGTTACATACTCAGAATCTGTACTACTGCGCAAATAGGCATGTCTCTGTAGGCAAAAAACTCATTTCTGACAAAGTTGCCCAAATGCATCTCAGAAGTGTGCAACTTGTTCCCTGAGTTAGAAAATGTCGAGAAATGGTCGTTTCTGCTAGCGCTGTGCTTCTACACATGTATTTGCTGAACGGTGAAAGCGCACAGTAATGCACTTTTCTCGCAGCAAATACACTGTGTCTGAGGAAATGGGAACACACTGAGGAGACACTTGTGGGAGCTACTGTGACTAAAACTGAGCTTCCCTACGCACAGGGAAGCAAGAGAAATGCTGATTTCATCAAGCCCAGTTACATACTCAGAATCTGTACTACTGAGCAAATAGGCATGTCTCTGTAAGGCAAAAATCTCATTTCTGACAAAGTTGCCCAAATGCATCTCAGAAGTGTGCAACTTGTTCCCTGAGTTAGAAAATGTCGAGAAACGTTCGTTTCTGCTAGCGCTGTGCTTCTACACATGTATATGCTGAACGGTGAAAGCGCACAGTAATGCACTTTTCTCCCAGCAAATACACTGTTTCTAAGGAAATGGGAACACACTGAGGAGGCACTTGTGGGAGCTACTGTGACTAAAACTGAGCTTCCCTACGCACAGGGAAGCAAGAGAAATGCTGATTTCATCCAGCCCAGTTACATACTCAGAATCTGTACTACTGCGCAAATAGGCATGTCTCTGTAGGCAAAAAACTCATTTCTGACAAAGTTGCCCAAATGCATCTCAGAAGTGTGTAACTTGTTCCCTGAGTTAGAAAACGTCGAGAAAAGTTCGTTTCTGCTAGCGCTGTGCTTCTACACATGTATTTGCTGAACGGTGAAAGCGCACAGTAATGCACTTTTCTCCCAGCAAATACACTGTTTCAAAGGAAATGGGAACACACTGAGGAGACACTTGTGGGAGCTACTGGGACTAAAACTGAGCTTCACTACGCACAGGGAAGCAAGAGAAATGCTGATTTCATCCAGCCCAGTTACATACTCAGAATCTGTACTACTGCGCAAATAGGCATGTCTCTGTAGGCAAAAAACTCATTTCTGACAAAGTTGCCCAAATGCATCTCAGAAGTGTGTAACTTGTTCCCTGAGTTAGAAAACGTCGAGAAAAGTTCGTTTCTGCTAGCGCTGTGCTTCTACACATGTATTTGCTGAACGGTGAAAGCGCACAGTAATGCACTTTTCTCCCAGCAAATACACTGTTTCTAAGGAAATGGGAACACACTGAGTAGACACTTGTGGGAGCTACTGTGACTAAAACTGAGCTTCCCTAGGCACAGGGAAGCAAGAGAAATGCTGACTTCATCAAGCCCAGTTACATACTCAGAATCTGTACTACTGCGCAAATAGGCATGTCTCTGTAGGCAAAAAACTCATTTCTGACAAAGTTGTCCAAATGCATCTCAGAAGGGTGCAACTTGTTCCCTGAGTTAGAAAACGTCGAGAAAAGTTCGTTTCTGCTAGCGCTGTGCTTCTACACATGTATTTGCTGAACGGTGAAAGCGCAGAGTAATGCACTTTTCTCCCAGCAAATATACAGTTTCTAAGGAAATGGGAACACACTGAGGAGACACTTGTGGGAGCTACTGTGACTAAAACTGAGCTTCCCTACGCACAGGGAAGCAAGAGAAATGCTGATTTCATCAAGCCCAGTTACATACTCAGAATCTGTACTACTGCGCAAATAGGCATGTCTCTTTAGGCAAAAAACTCATTTCTGACAAAGTTGCCCAAATTCATCTCAGAAGTGTGCAACTTGTTCCCTGAGTTAGAAAACGTCGAGAAACGTTCGTTTCTGCTAGCGCTGTGCTTCTACACATGTATTTGCTGAACGGTGAAAGGGCACAGTAATGCACTTTTCTCCCAGCAAATACACTGTTTCTAAGGAAATGGGAACACACTGAGGAGACACTTGTGGGAGCTACTGTGACTTAAACTGAGCTTCCCTACGCACAGGGAAGCAAGAGAAATGCTGATTTCATCAAGCCCAGTTACATACTCAGAATCTGTACTACTGCGCAAATAGGCATGAATCTGTAGGCAAAAAACTTATTTTTGACAAAGTTGCCCAAATGCATCTCAGAAGTGTGCAACTTGTTCCCTGAGTTAGAAAACGTCGAGAAACTTTCGTTTCTGCTAGCGCTGTGCTTCTACACATGTATTTGCTGAACGGTGAAAGCGCACAGTAATGCCCTTTTCTCCCAGCAAATACACTGTTTCTAAGGAAATGGGAACACACTGAGGAGACACTTGTGGGAGCTACTGTGACTAAAACTGAGCTTCCCTACGCACAGGGAAGCAAGAGAAATGCTGATTTCATCAAGCCCAGTTACATACTCAGAATCTGTACTACTGCGCAAATAGGCATGTCTCTGTAGGCAAAAAACTCATTTCTGACAAAGTTGCCCAAATGCATCTCAGAAGTGTGCAACTTGTTCCCTGAGTTAGAAAACGTCGAGAAACGTTCGTTTCTGCTAGCGCTGTGCTTCTACACATGTATTTGCTGAACGGTGAAAGCGCACAGTAATGCACTTCTCTACCAGCAAATACACGGTTTCTAAGGAAATGGGAACACACTGAGGAGACACTTGTGGGAGCTACTGTGACTAAAACTGAGCTTCCCTACGCACAGGGAAGCAAGAGAAATGCTGATTTCATCAAGCCCAGTTACATACTCAGAATCTGTACTACTGCGCAAATAGGCATGTCTCTGTAGGCAAAAAACACATTTCTGACAAAGTTGCCCAAATGCATCTCAGAAGTGTGCAACTTGTTCCCCGAGTTAGAAAACGTCGAGAAACGGTCGTTTCTGCTAGCGCTGTGCTTCTACACATGTATTTGCTGAACGGTGAAAGCGCACAGTAATGCACTTTTCTCCCAGCAAATACACTGTTTCTAAGGAAATGGGAACACACTGAGGAGACACTTGTGGGAGCAACTGTGACTAAAACTGAGCTTCCCTACGCACAGGGAAGCAAGAGAAATGCTGATTTCATCCAGCCCAGTTATAAACTCAGAATCTGTACTACTGCGCAAATAGGCATGTCTCTGTAGGCAAAAAACTCATTTCTGACAAAGTTGCCTAAATGCATCTCAGAAGTGTGCAACTTGTTCCCTGAGTTAGAAAACGTCGGGAAACGTTCGTTTCTGCTAGCGCTGTGCTTCTACACATGTATTTGCTGAACGGTGAAAGCGCACAGTAATACACTTTTCTCCCAGCAAATACACTGTTTCTAAGGAAATGGGAACACACTGAGGAGACACTTGTGGGAGCTACTGTGACTAAAACTGAGCTTCCCTACGCACAGGGAAGCAAGAGAAATGCTGATTTCATCAAGCCCAGTTACATACTCAGAATCTGTACTACTGCGCAAATAGGCATGTCTCTGTAGGCAAAAACTCATTTCTGACAAAGATGCCTAAATGCATCTCAGAAGTGTGCAACTTGTTCCCTGAGTTAGAAAACGTCGAGAAACGTTCGTTTCTGCTAGCGCTGTGCTTCTACACATGTATTTGCTGAACGGTGAAAGCGCACAGTAATGCACTTTTCTCCCAGCAAATATACAGTTTCTAAGGAAATGGGAACACACTGAGGAGACACTTGTGGGAGCTACTGTGACTAAAACTGAGCTTCCCTACGCACAGGGAAGCAAGAGAAATGCTGATTTCATCAAGCCCAGTTACATACTCAGAATCTGTACTACTGCGCAAATAGGCATGTCTCTTTAGGCAAAAAACTCATTTCTGACAAAGTTGCCCAAATGCATCTCAGAAGTGTGCAACTTGTTCCCTGAGTTAGAAAACGTCGAGAAACGTTCGTTTCTGCTAGCGCTGTGCTTCTACACATGTATTTGCTGAACGGTGAAAGCACACAGTAATGCACTTTTCTCCCAGCAAATACACTGTTTCTAAGGAAATGGGAACACACTGAGGAGACACTTGTGGGAGCTACTGTGACTTAAACTGAGCTTCCCTACGCACAGGGAAGCAAGAGAAATGGTGATTTCATCAAGCCCAGTTACATACTCAGAATCTGTACTACTGCGCAAATAGGCATGAATCTGTAGGCAAAAAACTTATTTCTGACAAAGTTGCCCAAATGCATCTCAGAAGTGTGCAACTTGTTCCCTGAGTTAGAAAACGTCGAGAAACTTTCGTTTCTGCTAGCGCTGTGCTTCTACACATGTATTTGCTGAACGGTGAAAGCGCACAGTAATGCCCTTTTCTCCCAGCAAATACACTGTTTCTAAAGAAATGGGAACACACTGAGGAGACACTTGTGGGAGCTACTGTGACTAAAACTGAGCTTCCCTACGCACAGGGAAGCAAGAGAAATGCTGATTTCATCCAGCCCAGTTACATACTCAGAATCTGTAATACTGCGCAAATAGGCATGTCTCTTTAGGCAAAAAACTCATTTCTGACAAAGTTGCCCAAATGCATCTCAGAAGTGTGCAACTTGTTCCCTGAGTTAGAAAACGTCGAGAAACGGTCGTTTCTGCTAGCGCTGTGCTTCTACACATGTATATGCTGAACGGTGATAGCACACAGTAATGCACTTTTCTCCCAGCAAATACACTGTTTCTAAGGAAATGGGAACACGCTGAGGAGACACTTGTGGGAGCTACTGTGACTAAAACTGAGCTTCCCTATGCACAGGGAAGCAAGAGAAATGCTGATTTCATCAAGCCCAGTTACATACTCAGAATCTGTACTACTGCGCAAATAGGCATGTCTCTGTAGGCAAAAAACTCATTTCTGACAAAGTTGCCCAAATGCATCTCAGAAGTGTGCAACTTGTTCCCTGAGTTAGAAAACGTCGAGAAACGTTCGTTTCTGCTAGCGCTGTGCTTCTACACATGTATTTGCTGAACGGTGAAAGCGCACAGTAATGCACTTCTCTACCAGCAAATACACGGTTTCTAAGGAAATGGGAACACACTGAGGAGACACTTGTGGGAGCTACTGTGACTAAAACTGAGCTTCCCTACGCACAGGGAAGCAAGAGAAATGCTGATTTCATCAAGCCCAGTTACATACTCAGAATCTGTACTACTGCGCAAATAGGCATGTCTCTGTAGGCAAAAAACACATTTCTGACAAAGTTGCCCAAATGCATCTCAGAAGTGTGCAACTTGTTCCCCGAGTTAGAAAACGTCGAGAAACGGTCGTTTCTGCTAGCGCTGTGCTTCTACACATGTATTTGCTGAACGGTGAAAGCGCACAGTAATGCACTTTTCTCCCAGCAAATACACTGTTTCTAAGGAAATGGGAACACACTGAGGAGACACTTGTGGGAGCAACTGTGACTAAAACTGAGCTTCCCTACGCACAGGGAAGCAAGAGAAATGCTGATTTCATCCAGCCCAGTTATAAACTCAGAATCTGTACTACTGCGCAAATAGGCATGTCTCTGTAGGCAAAAAACTCATTTCTGACAAAGTTGCCTAAATGCATCTCAGAAGTGTTCAACTTGTTCCCTGAGTTAGAAAACGTCGGGAAACGTTCGTTTCTGCTAGCGCTGTGCTTCTACACATGTATTTGCTGAACGGTGAAAGCGCACAGTAATGCACTTTTCTCCCAGCAAATACACTGTTTCTAAGGAAATGGGAACACACTGAGGAGACACTTGTGGGAGCTACTGTGACTAAAACTGAGCTTCCCTACGCACAGGGAAGCAAGAGAAATGCTGATTTCATCAAGCCCAGTTACATACTCAGAATCTGTACTACTGCGCAAATAGGCATGTCTCTGTAGGCAAAAAACTCATTTCTGACAAAGTTGCCCAAATGCATCTCAGAAGTGTGCAACTTGTTCCCTGAGTTAGAAAACGTCGAGAAACGTTCGTTTCTGCTAGCGCTGTGCTTCTACACATGTATTTGCTGAACGGTGAAAGCACACAGTAATGCACTTTTCTCCCAGCAAATACACTGTTTCTAAGGAAATGGGAACACACTGAGGAGACACTTGTGGGAGCTACTGTGACTTAAACTGAGCTTCCCTACGCACAGGGAAGCAAGAGAAATGCTGATTTCATCCAGCCCAGTTACATACTCAGAATCTGTAATACTGCGCAAATAGGCATGTCTCTTTAGGCAAAAAACTCATTTCTGACAAAGTTGCCCAAATGCATCTCAGAAGTGTGCAACTTGTTCCCTGAGTTAGAAAACGTCGAGAAACGTTCGTTTCTGCTAGCGCTGTGCTTCTACACATGTATTTGCTGAACGGTGAAAGCACACAGTAATGCACTTTTCTCCCAGCAAATACACTGTTTCTAAGGAAATGGGAACACGCTGAGGAGACACTTGTGGGAGCTACTGTGACTAAAACTGAGCTTCCCTATGCACAGGGAAGCAAGAGAAATGCTGATTTCATCAAACCCAGTTACATACTCAGAATCTGTACTACTGCGCAAAGATTCAAAACTAGTGTGTTCTAAAGCACGTCTCTTTAGGCAAAAAACCCGCTTCTCACGAAGTTGCCCAAATGCATCTGCGAAGTGTGCAACTTGTTCCCTGAGTTAGAAAACATCGAGAAACGGTCGTTTCTGCTAGCGCTGTGCTTCTACACATGTCTTTGCTGAACGGTGAAAGGGCACAGTAATGCACTTTTCTCCCAGCAAATACAGTTTCTAAGGAAATGGGAACACGCTGAGGAGACACTTGTGGGAGCTACTGTGACTAAAACTGAGCTTCCCTACGCACAGGGAAGCAATATAAATGCTGATTTCATCAAGCCGAGTTACATACTCAGAATATGTTCTACTGCGCAAAGATTCAAAACTAGTGTGTTCTAAACCACGTCTCTTTAGGCAAAAAACCCGCTTCTCACAAAGTTGCCCAAATGCATCTTCGAAGTGTTCAACTTGTTCCCTGAGTTAGAAAACGTCGAGAAACGGTCGTTTCTGCTAGCGCTGTGCTTTTACACATGTCTTTGCTGAACGGTGAAAGGGCACAGTAATGCACTTTTCTCCCAGCAAATACACTCTTTCTAAGGAAATAGGAACACGCTGAGGAGACACTTGTGGGAGCTACTGTGATTAAAACTGAGCTTCCCTACGCACAGGGAAGCAAGAGAAATGCTGATTTCATCAAACCCAGCTACATACTCAGAATATGTACTACTGCGGAAAGAGGCAAAACTAGAGTGTTCTAAAGAATGTCTCTTTAGGCAAAAAACCCGCTTCTTACGAAGTCGCCCAAATGCATCTGTGAAGTGTGCAACTTGTTCCCTGAGTTAGAAAACGTCGAGAAACGTTCATTTCTGCTAGCGCTGTGCTTCTACACATGTATTTGCTGAACGGTGAAAGCGCACAGTAATTCACTTTTCTCCCAGCAAATACACTGTTTCAAAGGAAATGGGAACACACTGAGGAGACACTTGTGGGAGCTACTGTGACTAAAACTGAGCTTCCCTACGCACAGGGAAGCAAGACAAATGTTGATTTCATCAAGCCCAGTTACATACTCAGAATCTGTACTACTGCGCAAATAGGCATGTCTCTGTAGGCAAAAAACTCATTTCTGACAAAGTTGCCCAAATGCATCTCAGAAGTGAGCAACTTGTTCCCTGAGTTAGAAAATGTCGAGAAACGGTCGTTTCTGCTAGCGCTGTGCTTCTACACATGTATTTGCTGAACGGTGAAAGCGCACAGTAATGCACTTTTCTCGCAGCAAATACACTGTGTCTGAGGAAATGGGAACACACTGAGGAGACACTTGTGGGAGCTACTGTGACTAAAACTGAGCTTCCCTACGCACAGGGAAGCAAGAGAAATGCTGATTTCATCAAGCCCAGTTACATACTCAGAATCTGTACTACTGAGCAAATAGGCATGTCTCTGTAAGGCAAAAATCTCATTTCTGACAAAGTTGCCCAAATGCATCTCAGAAGTGTGCAACTTGTTCCCTGAGTTAGAAAATGTCGAGAAACGTTCGTTTCTGCTAGCGCTGTGCTTCTACACATGTATATGCTGAACGGTGAAAGCGCACAGTAATGCACTTTTCTCCCAGCAAATACACTGTTTCTAAGGAAATGGGAACACACTGAGGAGGCACTTGTGGGAGCTACTGTGACTAAAACTGAGCTTCCCTACGCACAGGGAAGCAAGAGAAATGCTGATTTCATCCAGCCCAGTTACATACTCAGAATCTGTACTACTGCGCAAATAGGCATGTCTCTGTAGGCAAAAAACTCATTTCTGACAAAGTTGCCCAAATGCATCTCAGAAGTGTGTAACTTGTTCCCTGAGTTAGAAAACGTCGAGAAAAGTTCGTTTCTGCTAGCGCTGTGCTTCTACACATGTATTTGCTGAACGGTGAAAGCGCACAGTAATGCACTTTTCTCCCAGCAAATACACTGTTTCAAAGGAAATGGGAACACACTGAGGAGACACTTGTGGGAGCTACTGGGACTAAAACTGAGCTTCCCTACGCACAGGGAAGCAAGAGAAATGCTGATTTCATCCAGCCCAGTTACATACTCAGAATCTGTACTACTGCGCAAATAGGCATGTCTCTGTAGGCAAAAAACTCATTTCTGACAAAGTTGCCTAAATGCATCTCAGAAGTGTTCAACTTGTTCCCTGAGTTAGAAAACGTCGGGAAACGTTCGTTTCTGCTAGCGCTGTGCTTCTACACATGTATTTGCTGAACGGTGAAAGCGCACAGTAATGCACTTTTCTCCCAGCAAATACACTGTTTCTAAGGAAATGGGAACACACTGAGGAGACACTTGTGGGAGCTACTGTGACTAAAACTGAGCTTCCCTACGCACAGGGAAGCAAGAGAAATGCTGATTTCATCAAGCCCAGTTACATACTCAGAATCTGTACTACTGCGCAAATAGGCATGTCTCTGTAGGCAAAAAACTCATTTCTGACAAAGTTGCCCAAATGCATCTCAGAAGTGTGCAACTTGTTCCCTGAGTTAGAAAACGTCGAGAAACGTTCGTTTCTGCTAGCGCTGTGCTTCTACACATGTATTTGCTGAACGGTGAAAGCACACAGTAATGCACTTTTCTCCCAGCAAATACACTGTTTCTAAGGAAATGGGAACACACTGAGGAGACACTTGTGGGAGCTACTGTGACTTAAACTGAGCTTCCCTACGCACAGGGAAGCAAGAGAAATGCTGATTTCATCCAGCCCAGTTACATACTCAGAATCTGTAATACTGCGCAAATAGGCATGTCTCTTTAGGCAAAAAACTCATTTCTGACAAAGTTGCCCAAATGCATCTCAGAAGTGTGCAACTTGTTCCCTGAGTTAGAAAACGTCGAGAAACGTTCGTTTCTGCTAGCGCTGTGCTTCTACACATGTATTTGCTGAACGGTGAAAGCACACAGTAATGCACTTTTCTCCCAGCAAATACACTGTTTCTAAGGAAATGGGAACACGCTGAGGAGACACTTGTGGGAGCTACTGTGACTAAAACTGAGCTTCCCTATGCACAGGGAAGCAAGAGAAATGCTGATTTCATCAAACCCAGTTACATACTCAGAATCTGTACTACTGCGCAAAGATTCAAAACTAGTGTGTTCTAAAGCACGTCTCTTTAGGCAAAAAACCCGCTTCTCACGAAGTTGCCCAAATGCATCTGCGAAGTGTGCAACTTGTTCCCTGAGTTAGAAAACATCGAGAAACGGTCGTTTCTGCTAGCGCTGTGCTTCTACACATGTCTTTGCTGAACGGTGAAAGGGCACAGTAATGCACTTTTCTCCCAGCAAATACAGTTTCTAAGGAAATGGGAACACGCTGAGGAGACACTTGTGGGAGCTACTGTGACTAAAACTGAGCTTCCCTACGCACAGGGAAGCAATATAAATGCTGATTTCATCAAGCCGAGTTACATACTCAGAATATGTTCTACTGCGCAAAGATTCAAAACTAGTGTGTTCTAAACCACGTCTCTTTAGGCAAAAAACCCGCTTCTCACAAAGTTGCCCAAATGCATCTTCGAAGTGTTCAACTTGTTCCCTGAGTTAGAAAACGTCGAGAAACGGTCGTTTCTGCTAGCGCTGTGCTTTTACACATGTCTTTGCTGAACGGTGAAAGGGCACAGTAATGCACTTTTCTCCCAGCAAATACACTCTTTCTAAGGAAATAGGAACACGCTGAGGAGACACTTGTGGGAGCTACTGTGATTAAAACTGAGCTTCCCTACGCACAGGGAAGCAAGAGAAATGCTGATTTCATCAAACCCAGCTACATACTCAGAATATGTACTACTGCGGAAAGAGGCAAAACTAGTGTGTTCTAAAGAATGTCTCTTTAGGCAAAAAACCCGCTTCTTACGAAGTCGCCCAAATGCATCTGTGAAGTGTGCAACTTGTTCCCTGAGTTAGAAAACGTCGAGAAACGTTCATTTCTGCTAGCGCTGTGCTTCTACACATGTATTTGCTGAACGGTGAAAGCGCACAGTAATTCACTTTTCTCCCAGCAAATACACTGTTTCAAAGGAAATGGGAACACACTGAGGAGACACTTGTGGGAGCTACTGTGACTAAAACTGAGCTTCCCTACGCACAGGGAAGCAAGACAAATGTTGATTTCATCAAGCCCAGTTACATACTCAGAATCTGTACTACTGCGCAAATAGGCATGTCTCTGTAGGCAAAAAACTCATTTCTGACAAAGTTGCCCAAATGCATCTCAGAAGTGTGCAACTTGTTCCCTGAGTTAGAAAATGTCGAGAAACGGTCGTTTCTGCTAGCGCTGTGCTTCTACACATGTATTTGCTGAACGGTGAAAGCGCACAGTAATGCACTTTTCTCGCAGCAAATACACTGTGTCTGAGGAAATGGGAACACACTGAGGAGACACTTGTGGGAGCTACTGTGACTAAAACTGAGCTTCCCTACGCACAGGGAAGCAAGAGAAATGCTGATTTCATCAAGCCCAGTTACATACTCAGAATCTGTACTACTGAACAAATAGGCATGTCTCTGTAAGGCAAAAATCTCATTTCTGACAAAGTTGCCCAAATGCATCTCAGAAGTGTGCAACTTGTTCCCTGAGTTAGAAAATGTCGAGAAACGTTCGTTTCTGCTAGCGCTGTGCTTCTACACATGTATATGCTGAACGGTGAAAGCGCACAGTAATGCACTTTTCTCCCAGCAAATACACTGTTTCTAAGGAAATGGGAACACACTGAGGAGGCACTTGTGGGAGCTACTGTGACTAAAACTGAGCTTCCCTACGCACAGGGAAGCAAGAGAAATGCTGATTTCATCCAGCCCAGTTACATACTCAGAATCTGTACTACTGCGCAAATAGGCATGTCTCTGTAGGCAAAAAACTCATTTCTGACAAAGTTGCCCAAATGCATCTCAGAAGTGTGTAACTTGTTCCCTGAGTTAGAAAACGTCGAGAAAAGTTCGTTTCTGCTAGCGCTGTGCTTCTACACATGTATTTGCTGAACGGTGAAAGCGCACAGTAATGCACTTTTCTCCCAGCAAATACACTGTTTCAAAGGAAATGGGAACACACTGAGGAGACACTTGTGGGAGCTACTGGGACTAAAACTGAGCTTCCCTACGCACAGGGAAGCAAGAGAAATGCTGATTTCATCCAGCCCAGTTACATACTCAGAATCTGTACTACTGCGCAAATAGGCATGTCTCTGTAGGCAAAAAACTCATTTCTGACAAAGTTGCCCAAATGCATCTCAGAAGTGTGTAACTTGTTCCCTGAGTTAGAAAACGTCGAGAAAAGTTCGTTTCTGCTAGCGCTGTGCTTCTACACATGTATTTGCTGAACGGTGAAAGCGCACAGTAATGCACTTTTCTCCCAGCAAATACACTGTTTCTAAGGAAATGGGAACACACTGAGTAGACACTTGTGGGAGCTACTGTGACTAAAACTGAGCTTCCCTAGGCACAGGGAAGCAAGAGAAATGCTGACTTCATCAAGCCCAGTTACATACTCAGAATCTGTACTACTGCGCAAATAGGCATGTCTCTGTAGGCAAAAAACTCATTTCTGACAAAGTTGTCCAAATGCATCTCAGAAGGGTGCAACTTGTTCCCTGAGTTAGAAAACGTCGAGAAAAGTTCGTTTCTGCTAGCGCTGTGCTTCTACACATGTATTTGCTGAACGGTGAAAGCACACAGTAATGCACTTTTCTCCCAGCAAATACACTGTTTCTAAGGAAATGGGAACACACTGAGGAGACACTTGTGGGAGCTACTGGGACTAAAACTGAGCTTCCCTACGCACAGGGAAGCAAGAGAAATGCTGATTTCATCAAGCCCAGTTACATACTCAGACTCTGTACTACTGCGCAAATAGGCATGTCTCTGTAGGCAAAAAACTCATTTCTGACAAAGTTGCCCAAATGCATCTCAGAAGTGTGCAACTTGTTCCCTGAGTTAGAAAATGTCGAGAAACGGTCGTTTCTGCTAGCGCTGTGCTTCTACACATGTATTTGCTGAACGGTGAAAGCGCACAGTAATGCACTTTTCTCGCAGCAAATACACTGTGTCTGAGGAAATGGGAACACACTGAGGAGACACTTGTGGGAGCTACAGTGACTAAAACTGAGCTTCCCTACGCACAGGGAAGCAAGAGAAATGCTGATTTCATCAAGCCCAGTTACATACTCGGAATCTGTACTACTGAGCAAATAGGCATGTCTCTGTAAGGCAAAAATCTCATTTCTGACAAAGTTGCCCAAATGCATCTCAGAAGGGTGCAACTTGTTCCCTGAGTTAGAAAACGTCGAGAAAAGTTCGTTTCTGCTAGCGCTGTGCTTCTACACATGTATTTGCTGAACGGTGAAAGCACACAGTAATGCACTTTTCTCCCAGCAAATACACTGTTTCTAAGGAAATGGGAACACACTGAGGAGACACTTGTGGGAGCTACTGGGACTAAAACTGAGCTTCCCTACGCACAGGGAAGCAAGAGAAATGCTGATTTCATCAAGCCCAGTTACATACTCAGACTCTGTACTACTGCGCAAATAGGCATGTCTCTGTAGGCAAAAACTCATTTCTGACAAAGATGCCCAAATGCATCTCAGAAGTGTGCAACTTGTTCCCTGAGTTAGAAAACGTCGAGAAACGTTCGTTTCTGCTAGCGATGTGCTTCTACACATGTATTTGCTGAACGGTGAAAGCGCAGAGTAATGCACTTTTCTCCCAGCAAATACACTGTTTCTAAGGAAATGGGAACACACTGAGGAGACACTTGTGGGAGCTACAGTGACTAAAACTGAGCTTCCCTACGCACAGGGAAGCAAGAGAAATGCTGATTTCATCAAGCCCAGTTACATACTCAGAATCTGTACTACTTCGCAAATAGGCAAAACTAGTGCGTTCTAAAGCACGTCTCTTTAGCCAAAAACACCCCCTTCTTACGAAGTCGCCCAAATGCATCTGCAAAGTGTGCAACTTGTTCACTGAGTTAGAAAACGTCGAGAAACGGTCGTTTCTGCTAGCGCTGTGCTTCTACACATGTCTTTGCTGAACGGTGAAAGGGCACAGTAATGCACTTTTCTCCCAGCAAATACACTATTTCTAAGGAAATGGGAACACACTGAGGAGACACTTGTGGGAGCTACTGTGACTAAAACTGAGCTTCCCTACGCACAGGCAAGCAAGAGAAATGCTGATTTCATCAAGCCCAGTTACATACTCAGAATCTGTAGTACTGCGCAAAGAGGCAAAACTAGTGTGTCCTAAAGCACGTCTCTTTAGGCAAAACACCCGCTTCCTACGAAGTCGCCCACCTACAACTGCGAGGTGTGCAACTTGTTCCCTGAGTTAGAAAATGTCGAGAAACGGTCGTTTCTGCTAGCGCTGTGCTTCTACACATGTCTTTGCTGAACGGTGAAAGGGCACAGTAATGCACTTTTCTCCCAGCAAATACACTATTTCTAAGGAAATGGGAACACGCTGAGGAGACACTTGTGGGAGCTACTGTGACTAAAACTGAGCTTCCCTACGCACAGGGAAGCAAGAGAAATGCTGATTTCATCAAACCCAGTTACTTACTCAGAATCTGTAGTACTGCGCAAAGAGGCAAAACTAGTGTGTTCTAAAGCACGTCTGTTTAGGCAAAACACCCGCTTCCTACGAAGTCGCCCACCTACAACTGCGAGGTGTGCAACTTGTTCTCTGAGTTAGAAAATGTCGAGAAACGGTCGTTTCTGCTAGCGCTGTGCTTCTACACATGTCTTTGCTGAACGGTGAAAGGGCACAGTAATGCACTTTTCTCCCAGCAAATACACTGTTTCTAAGGAAATGGGAACACGCTGAGGAGACACTTGTGGGAGCTACTGTGACTAAAACTGAGCTTCCCTACGCACAGGGAAGCAAGAGAAATGCTGATTTCATCAAACCCAGTTACATACTCAGAATCTGTAGTACTGCGCAAAGAGGCAAAACTAGTGTGTTCTAAAGCACGTCTCTTTAGGCAAAACACCCGCTTCCTACGAAGTCGCCCAAATGCAACTGCGAAGTGTGCAACTTGTTCCCTGAGTTAGAAAATGTCGAGAAAAGGTCGTTTCTGCTAGTGCTGTGCTTCTTCTACACATGTCTTTGCTGAACGGTGAAAGGGCACAGTAATGCACTTTTCTCCCAGCAAATACACTGTTTCTAAGGAAATGGGAACACGCTGAGGAGACACTTGTGGGAGCTACTGTGACTAAAACTGAGCATCCCTACGCACAGGGAAGCAAGAGAAATGCTGATTTCATCAAACCCAGTTACATACTCAGAATCTGTACTACTGCGCAAATAGGTAAAACTAGTGCGTTCTAAAGCACGTCTCTTTAGCCAAAAACACCCGCTTCTTACGAAGTCGCCCAAATGCAACTGCGAAGTGTGCAACTTGTTCCCTGAGTTAGAAAACGTCAAGAAACCGTCGTTTCTGCTAGCGCTGTGCTTCTACACATGTCTTTGCTGAACGGTGAAAGGGCACAGTAATGCACTTTTCTCCCAGCAAATACACTATTTCGAAGGAAATGGGAACACGCTGAGGTGACACTTGTGGGAGCTACTGTGACTAAAACTGAGCATCCCTACGCACAGGGAAGCAAGAGAAATGTTGATTTCATCAAACCCAGTTACATACTCAGAATCTGTAGTACTGCGCAAAGAGGCAAAACTAGTGTGTTCTAAAACACGTCTCTTTAGACAAAACACCCGCTTCCTACGAAGTCGCCCAAATACAACGGCGAAGTGTGCAACTTGTTCCCTGAGTTAGAAAATGTCGCGAAACGGTCGTTTCTGCTAGCGCTGTGCTTCTACACATATCTTTGCTGAACGGTGAAAGGGCACAGTAATGCACTTTTCTCCCAGCAAATACACTGTTTCTAAGGAAATGGGAACACGCTGAGGAGACACTTGTGGGAGCTACTGTGACTAAAACTGAGCATCCCTACGCACAGGGAAGCAAGAGAAATGCTGATTTCATCAAACCCAGTTACATACTCAGAATCTGTACTACTGCGCAAATAGGCAAAACTAGTGCGTTCTAAAGCACGTCTCTTTAGCCAAAAACACCCGCTTCTTACGAAGTCGCCCAAATGCATCTGCGAAGTGTGCAACTTGTTCCCTGAGTTAGAAAACGTCAAGAAACGGTCGTTTCTGCTAGCGCTGTGCTTCTACACATGTCTTTGCTGAACGGTGAAAGGGCACAGTAATGCACTTTTCTCCCAGCAAATACACTATTTCTAAGGAAATGGGAACACACTGAGGAGACACTTGTGGGAGCAACTGTGACTAAAACTGAGCTTCCCTACGCACAGGGAAGCAAGAGAAATGCTGATTTCATCCAGCCCAGTTACATACTCAGAATCTGTACTACTGCGCAAATAGGCATGTCTCTGTAGGCAAAAAACTCATTTCTGACAAAGTTGCCCAAATGCATCTCAGAAGTGTGCAACTTGTTCCCTGAGTTAGAAAATGTTGAGAAACGGTCGTTTCTGCTAGCGCTGTGCTTCTACACATGTATTTGCTGAACGGTGAAAGCGCACAGTAATGCATTTTTCTCGCAGCAAATACACTGTTTCTAAGGAAATGGGAACACACTGAGGAGACACTTGTGGGAGCTACTGTGACTAAAACTGAGCTTCCCTACGCACAGGGAAGCAAGAGAAATGCTGATTTCATCAAGCCCAGTTACATACTCAGAATCTGTATTACTGCGCAAATAGGCATGTCTCTGTAGGCAAAAAACTCATTTCTGACAAAGTTGCCCAAATGCATCTCAGAAGTGTGCAACTTGTTCCCTGAGTTAGAAAACGTCGAGAAACGGTCGTTTCTGCTAGCGCTGTTCTTCTACACATGTATTTGCTGAACGGTGAAAGCGCACAGTAATGCACTTTTCTCCCAGCAAATACACTGTTTCTAAGGAAATGGGAACACACTGAGGAGACACTTGTGGGAGCAACTGTGACTAAAACTGAGCTTCCCTACGCACAGGGAGCAAGAGAAATGCTGATTTCATCAAGCCCAGTTACATACTCAGAGTCTGTACTACTGCGCAAATAGGCATGTCTCTTTAGGCAAAAAACTCATTTCTGACAAAGTTGCCCAAATGCATCTCAGAAGTGTGCAACTTGTTCCCTGAGTTAGAAAACGTCGAGAAACGGTCGTTTCTGCTAGCGCTGTGCTTCTACACATGTATATGCTGAACGGTGAAAGCACACAGTAATGCACTTTTCTCCCAGCAAATACACTGTTTCTAAGGAAATGGGAACACGCTGAGGAGACACTTGTGGGAACTACTGTGACTAAAACTGAGCTTCCCTACGCACATTGAAGCAAGAGAAATGCTGATTTCATCAAACCCAGTTACATACTCAGAATCTGTACTACTGCGCAAAGATTCAAAACTAGTGTGTTCTAAAGCACGTCTCTTTAGGCAAAAAACCCGCTTCTCACGAAGTTGCCCAAATGCATCTCAGAAGTGTGCAACTTGTTCCCTGAGTTAGAAAATGTCGAGAAACAGTCGTTTCTGCTAGCGGTGTGCTTCTACAAATGTATTTGCTGAAGGGTGAAAGCGCACAGTAATGCATTTTTCTCGCAGCAAATACACTGTTTCTAAGGAAATGGGAACACACTGAGGAGACACTTGTGGGAGCTACTGTGACTAAAACTGAGCTTCCCTACGCACAGGGAAGCAAGAGAAATGCTGATTTCATCCAGCCCAGTTACATACTCAGAATCTGTACTACTGCGCAAATAGGCATGTCTCTGTAGGCAAAAAACTCATTTCTGACAAAGATGCCCAAATGCATCTCAGAAGTGTGCAACTTGTTCCCTGAGTTAGAAAATGTCGAGAAACGGTCGTTTCTGCTAGCGCTGTGCTTCTACACATGTATATGCTGAACGGTGAAAGCACACAGTAATGCACTTTTTTCCCAGCAAATACACTGTTTCTAAGGAAATGGGAACACACTGAGGTGGCACTTTTGGGAGCTACTGTGACTAAAACTGAGCTTCCCTACGCACAGGGAAGCAAGAGAAATGCTGATTTCATCCGGCCCAGTTACATACTCAGAGTCTGTACTATTGCGCAAATAGGCATGTCTCTGTAGGCAAAAAACTCATTTCTGACAAAGTTGCCCAAATGCATCTCAGAAGTGTGCAACTTGTTCCCTGAGTTAGAAAACGTCGAGAAACGGTCGTTTCTGCTAGCGCTGTGCTTCTACACATGTATTTGCTGAACGGTGAATGGGCACAGTAATGCACTTTTCTCCCAGCAAATACACTGTTTCTAAGGAAATAGGAACACACTGAGGAGACACTTGTGGGAGCTACTGTGGGAGCTACTGTGACTAAAACTGAGCTTCCCTACGCACAGGGAAGCAAGAGAAATGCTGATTTCATCAAGCCCAGTTACATACTCAGAATCTGTACTACTGCGCAAATAGGCATGTCTCTGTAGGCAAAAACTCATTTCTGACAAAGATGCCCAAATGCATCTCAGAAGTGTGCAACTTGTTCCCTGAGTTAGAAAACGTCGAGAAACGTTCGTTTCTGCTAGCGCTGTGCTTCTACACATGTATTAGCTGAACGGTGAAAGCGCACAGTAATGCACTTTTCTCCCAGCAAATACACTGTTTCTAAGGAAATGGGAACATGCTGAGGAGACACTTGTGGGAACTACTGTGACTAAAACTGAGCTTCCCTACGCACAGGGAAGCAAGAGAAATGCTGATTTCATCAAGCCCAGTTACATACTCAGAATCTGTACTCATGCGCAAATAGGCATGTCTCTGTAGGCAAAAAACTCATTTCTGACAAAGTTGCCCAAATGCATCTCAGAAGTGTGCAACTTGTTCCCTGAGTTAGAAAATGTTGAGAAACGGTCCTTTCTGCTAGCGGTGTGCTTCTACACATGTATTTGCTGAACGGTGAAAGCGCACAGTAATGCATTTTTCTCGCAGCAAATACACTGTTTCTAAGGAAATGGGAACACACTGAGGAGACACTTGTGGGAGCTACTGTGACTAAAACTGAGCTTCCCTACGCACAGGGAAGCAAGAGAAATGCTGATTTCATCAAGCCCAGTTACATACTCAGAATCTGTACTACTGCGCAAATAGGCATGTCTCTGTAGGCAAAAAACTCATTTCTGACAAAGTTGCCCAAATGCATCTGAGAAGTGTGCAACTTGTTCCCTGAGGTAGAAAACGTCGAGAAACGGTCGTTTCTGCTAGCGCTGTTCTTCTACACATGTATTTGCTGAACGGTGAAAGCGCACAGTAATGCACTTTTCTCCCAGCAAATACACTGTTTCTAAGGAAATGGGAACACACTGAGGAGACACTTGTGGGAGCAACTGTGACTAAAACTGAGCTTCCCTACGCACAGGGAAGCAAGAGAAATGCTGATTTCATCCAGCCCAGTTACATACTCAGAATCTGTACTCATGCGCAAATAGGCATGTCTCTGTAGGCAAAAAACTCATTTCTGACAAAGTTGCCCAAATGCATCTCAGAAGTGTGCAACTTGTTCCCTGAGTTAGAAAATGTTGAGAAACGGTCGTTTCTGCTAGCGCTGTGCTTCTACACATGTATTTGCTGAACGGTGAAAGCGCACAGTAATGCATTTTTCTCGCAGCAAATACACTGTTTCTAAGGAAATGGGAACACACTGAGGAGACACTTGTGGGAGCTACTGTGACTAAAACTGAGCTTCCCTACGCACAGGGAAGCAAGAGAAATGCTGATTTCATCAAGCCCAGTTACATACTCAGAATCTGTACTACTGCGCAAATAGGCATGTCTCTGTAGGCAAAAAACTCATTTCTGACAAAGTTGCCCAAATGCATCTGAGAAGTGTGCAACTTGTTCCCTGAGTTAGAAAACGTCGAGAAACGGTCGTTTCTGCTAGCGCTGTTCTTCTACACATGTATTTGCTGAACGGTGAAAGCGCACAGTAATGCACTTTTCTCCCAGCAAATACACTGTTTCTAAGGAAATGGGAACACACTGAGGAGACACTTGTGGGAGCAACTGTGACTAAAACTGAGCTTCCCTACGCACAGGGAAGCAAGAGAAATGCTGATTTCATCCAGCCCAGTTACATACTCAGAATCTGTACTACTGCGCAAATAGGCATGTCTCTGTAGGCAAAAAACTCATTTCTGACAAAGTTGCCCAAATGCATCTCAGAAGTGTGCAACTTGTTCCCTGAGTTAGAAAATGTTGAGAAACGGTCGTTTCTGCTAGCGCTGTGCTTCTACACATGTATTTGCTGAACGGTGAAAGCGCACAGTAATGCATTTTTCTCGCAGCAAATACACTGTTTCTAAGGAAATGGGAACACACTGAGGAGACACTTGTGGGAGCTACTGTGACTAAAACTGAGCTTCCCTACGCACAGGGAAGCAAGAGAAATGCTGATTTCATCAAGCCCAGTTACATACTCAGAATCTGTATTACTGCGCAAATAGGCATGTCTCTGTAGGCAAAAAACTCATTTCTGACAAAGTTGCCCAAATGCATCTCAGAAGTGTGCAACTTGTTCCCTGAGTTAGAAAACGTCGAGAAACGGTCGTTTCTGCTAGCGCTGTTCTTCTACACATGTATTTGCTGAACGGTGAAAGCGCACAGTAATGCACTTTTCTCCCAGCAAATACACTGTTTCTAAGGAAATGGGAACACACTGAGGAGACACTTGTGGGAGCAACTGTGACTAAAACTGAGCTTCCCTACGCACAGGGAAGCAAGAGAAATGCTGATTTCATCAAGCCCAGTTACATACTCAGAATCTGTACTACTGCGCAAATAGGCATGTCTCTTTAGGCAAAAAACTCATTTCTGACAAAGTTGCCCAAATGCATCTCAGAAGTGTGCAACTTGTTCCCTGAGTTAGAAAACGTCGAGAAACGGTCGTTTCTGCTAGCGCTGTGCTTCTACACATGTATATGCTGAACGGTGAAAGCACACAGTAATGCACTTTTCTCCCAGCAAATACACTGTTTCTAAGGAAATGGGAACACGCTGAGGAGACACTTGTGGGAACTACTGTGACTAAAACTGAGCTTCCCTACGCACATTGAAGCAAGAGAAATGCTGATTTCATCAAACCCAGTTACATACTCAGAATCTGTACTACTGCGCAAAGATTCAAAACTAGTGTGTTCTAAAGCACGTCTCTTTAGGCAAAAAACCCGCTTCTCACGAAGTTGCCCAAATGCATCTCAGAAGTGTGCAACTTGTTCCCTGAGTTAGAAAATGTCGAGAAACGGTCGTTTCTGCTAGCGGTGTGCTTCTACACATGTATTTGCTGAACGGTGAAAGCGCACAGTAATGCATTTTTCTCGCAGCAAATACACTGTTTCTAAGGAAATGGGAACACACTGAGGAGACACTTGTGGGAGCTACTGTGACTAAAACTGAGCTTCCCTACGCACAGGGAAGCAAGAGAAATGCTGATTTCATCAAGCCCAGTTACATACTCAGAATCTGTACTACTGCGCAAATAGGCATGTCTCTGTAGGCAAAAAACTCATTTCTGACAAAGTTGCCCAAATGCATCTGAGAAGTGTGCAACTTGTTCCCTGAGGTAGAAAACGTCGAGAAACGGTCGTTTCTGCTAGCGCTGTGCTTCTACACATGTATTTGCTGAACGGTGAAAGCGCACAGTAATGCACTTTTCTCCCAGCAAATACACTGTTTCTAAGGAAATGGGAACACACTGAGGAGACACTTGTGGGAGCAACTGTGACTAAAACTGAGCTTCCATACGCACAGGGAAGCAAGAGAAATGCTGATTTCATCCAGCCCAGTTACATACTCAGAATCTGTACTCATGCGCAAATAGGCATGTCTCTGTAGGCAAAAAACTCATTTCTGACAAAGTTGCCCAAATGCATCTCAGAAGTGTGCAACTTGTTCCCTGAGTTAGAAAATGTTGAGAAACGGTCGTTTCTGCTAGCGCTGTGCTTCTACACATGTATTTGCTGAACGGTGAAAGCGCACAGTAATGCATTTTTCTCGCAGCAAATACACTGTTTCTAAGGAAATGGGAACACACTGAGGAGACACTTGTGGGAGCTACTGTGACTAAAACTGAGCTTCCCTACGCACAGGGAAGCAAGAGAAATGCTGATTTCATCAAGCCCAGTTACATACTCAGAATCTGTACTACTGCGCAAATAGGCATGTCTCTGTAGGCAAAAAACTCATTTCTGACAAAGTTGCCCAAATGCATCTGAGAAGTGTGCAACTTGTTCCCTGAGTTAGAAAACGTCGAGAAACGGTCGTTTCTGCTAGCGCTGTTCTTCTACACATGTATTTGCTGAACGGTGAAAGCGCACAGTAATGCACTTTTCTCCCAGCAAATACACTGTTTCTAAGGAAATGGGAACACACTGAGGAGACACTTGTGGGAGCAACTGTGACTAAAACTGAGCTTCCCTACGCACAGGGAAGCAAGAGAAATGCTGATTTCATCCAGCCCAGTTACATACTCAGAATCTGTACTACTGCGCAAATAGGCATGTCTCTGTAGGCAAAAAACTCATTTCTGACAAAGTTGCCCAAATGCATCTCAGAAGTGTGCAACTTGTTCCCTGAGTTAGAAAATGTTGAGAAACGGTCGTTTCTGCTAGCGCTGTGCTTCTACACATGTATTTGCTGAACGGTGAAAGCGCACAGTAATGCATTTTTCTCGCAGCAAATACACTGTTTCTAAGGAAATGGGAACACACTGAGGAGACACTTGTGGGAGCTACTGTGACTAAAACTGAGCTTCCCTACGCACAGGGAAGCAAGAGAAATGCTGATTTCATCAACCCAGTTACATACTCAGAATCTGTATTACTGCGCAAATAGGCATGTCTCTGTAGGCAAAAAACTCATTTCTGACAAAGTTGCCCAAATGCATCTCAGAAGTGTGCAACTTGTTCCCTGAGTTAGAAAACGTCGAGAAACGGTCGTTTCTGCTAGCGCTGTTCTTCTACACATGTATTTGCTGAACGGTGAAAGCGCACAGTAATGCACTTTTCTCCCAGCAAATACACTGTTTCTAAGGAAATGGGAACACACTGAGGAGACACTTGTGGGAGCAACTGTGACTAAAACTGAGCTTCCCTACGCACAGGGAGCAAGAGAAATGCTGATTTCATCAAGCCCAGTTACATACTCAGAGTCTGTACTACTGCGCAAATAGGCATGTCTCTTTAGGCAAAAAACTCATTTCTGACAAAGTTGCCCAAATGCATCTCAGAAGTGTGCAACTTGTTCCCTGAGTTAGAAAACGTCGAGAAACGGTCGTTTCTGCTAGCGCTGTGCTTCTACACATGTATATGCTGAACGGTGAAAGCACACAGTAATGCACTTTTCTCCCAGCAAATACACTGTTTCTAAGGAAATGGGAACACGCTGAGGAGACACTTGTGGGAACTACTGTGACTAAAACTGAGCTTCCCTACGCACATTGAAGCAAGAGAAATGCTGATTTCATCAAACCCAGTTACATACTCAGAATCTGTACTACTGCGCAAAGATTCAAAACTAGTGTGTTCTAAAGCACGTTTCTTTAGGCAAAAAACCCGCTTCTCAAGAAGTTGCCCAAATGCATCTCAGAAGTGTGCAACTTGTTCCTTGAGTTAGAAAATGTCGAGAAACGGTCGTTTCTGCTAGCGGTGTGCTTCTACACATGTATTTGCTGAACGGTGAAAGCGCACAGTAATGCATTTTTCTCGCAGCAAATACACTGTTTCTAAGGAAATGGGAACACACTGAGGAGACACTTGTGGGAGCTACTGTGACTAAAACTGAGCTTCCCTACGCACAGGGAAGCAAGAGAAATGCTGATTTCATCCAGCCCAGTTACATACTCAGAATCTGTACTACTGCGCAAATAGGCATGTCTCTGTAGGCAAAAAACTCATTTCTGACAAAGATGCCCAAATGCATCTCAGAAGTGTGCAACTTGTTCCCTGAGTTAGAAAATGTCGAGAAACGGTCGTTTCTGCTAGCGCTGTGCTTCTACACATGTATATGCTGAACGGTGAAAGCACACAGTAATGCACTTTTTTCCCAGCAAATACACTGTTTCTAAGGAAATGGGAACACACTGAGGAGGCACTTGTGGGAGCTACTGTGACTAAAACTGAGCTTCCCTACGCACAGGGAAGCAAGAGAAATGCTGATTTCATCCGGCCCAGTTACATACTCAGAATCTGTACTCATGCGCAAATAGGCATGTCTCTGTAGGCAAAAAACTCATTTCTGACAAAGTTGCCCAAATGCATCTCAGAAGTGTGCAACTTGTTCCCTGAGTTAGAAAACGTCGAGAAACGGTCGTTTCTGCTAGCGCTGTGCTTCTACACATGTATTTGCTGAACGGTGAATGCGCACAGTAATTCACTTTTCTCCCAGCAAATACACTGTTTCTAAGGAAATAGGAACACACTGAGGAGACACTTGTGGGAGCTACTGTGACTAAAACTGAGCTTCCCTACGCACAGGGAAGCAAGAGAAATGCTGATTTCATCAAGCCCAGTTACATACTCAGAATCTGTACTACTGCGCAAATAGGCATGTCTCTGTAGGCAAAAACTCATTTCTGACAAAGATGCCCAAATGCATCTCAGAAGTGTGCAACTTGTTCCCTGAGTTAGAAAACGTCGAGAAACGTTCGTTTCTGCTAGCGCTGTGCTTCTACACATGTATTAGCTGAACGGTGAAAGCGCACAGTAATGCACTTTTCTCCCAGCAAATACACTGTTTCTAAGGAAATGGGAACACGCTGAGGAGACACTTGTGGGAACTACTGTGACTAAAACTGAGCTTCCCTACGCACAGGGAAGCAAGAGAAATGCTGATTTCATCAAGCCCAGTTACATACTCAGAATCTGTACTCATGCGCAAATAGGCATGTCTCTGTAGGCAAAAAACTCATTTCTGACAAAGTTGCCCAAATGCATCTCAGAAGTGTGCAACTTGTTCCCTGAGTTAGAAAATGTTGAGAAACGTTCGTTTCTGCTAGCGCTGTGCTTCTACACATGTATTTGCTGAACGGTGAAAGCGCACAGTAATGCATTTTTCTCGCAGCAAATACACTGTTTCTAAGGAAATGGGAACACACTGAGGAGACACTTGTGGGAGCTACTGTGACTAAAACTGAGCTTCCCTACGCACAGGGAAGCAAGAGAAATGCTGATTTCATCAAGCCCAGTTACATACTCAGAATCTGTACTACTGCGCAAATAGGCATGTCTCTGTAGGCAAAAAACTCATTTCTGACAAAGTTGCCCAAATGCATCTCAGAAGTGTGCAACTTGTTCCCTGAGTTAGAAAACGTCGAGAAACGGTCGTTTCTGCTAGCGCTGTTCTTCTACACATGTATTTGCTGAACGGTGAAAGCGCACAGTAATGCACTTTTCTCCCAGCAAATACACTGTTTCTAAGGAAATGGGAACACACTGAGGAGACACTTGTGGGAGCAACTGTGACTAAAACTGAGCTTCCCTACGCACAGGGAAGCAAGAGAAATGCTGATTTCATCAAGCCCAGTTACATACTCAGAATCTGTACTACTGCGCAAATAGGCATGTCTCTTTAGGCAAAAAACTCATTTCTGACAAAGTTGCCCAAATGCATCTCAGAAGTGTGCAACTTGTTCCCTGAGTTAGAAAACGTCGAGAAACGTTCGTTTCTGCTAGCGCTGTGCTTCTACACATGTATATGCTGAACGGTGAAAGCACACAGTAATGCACTTTTCTCCCAGCAAATACACTGTTTCTAAGGAAATGGGAACACGCTGAGGAGACACGTGTGGGAACTACTGTGACTAAAACTGAGCTTCCCTACGCACAGGGAAGCAAGAGAAATGCTGATTTCATCAAACCCAGTTACATACTCAGAATCTGTACTACTGCGCAAAGATTCAAAACTAGTGTGTTCTAAAGCACGTCTCTTTAGGCAAAAAACCCGCTTCTCACGAAGTTGCCCAAATGCATCTGCGAAGTGTGCAACTTGTTCCCTGAGTTAGAAAACATCGAGAAACGGTCGTTTCTGCTAGCGCTGTGCTTCTACACATGTCTTCGCTGAACGGTGAAAGAGCACAGTAATGCACTTTTCTCCCAGCAAATACAGTTTCTAAGGAAATGGGAACACGCTGAGGAGACACTTGTGGGAGCTACTGTGACTAAAACTGAGCATCCCTACGCACAGGGAAGCAATAGAAATGCTGATTTCATCAAACACAGTTACATACTCAGAATATGTTCTACTGCGCAAAGATTCAAAACTAGTGTGTTCTAAACCACGTCTCTTCAGGCAAAAAACCCGCTTCTCACGAAGTTGCCCAAATGCATCTGCGAAGTGTGCAACTTGTTCCCTGAGTTAGAAAACGTCGAGAAACGGTCGTTTCTGCAAGCGCTGTGCTTCTACATATGTATTTGCTGAACGGTGAAAGCGCACAGTAATGCACTTTTTTCCCAGCAAATACACTGTTTCTAAGGAAATGGGAACACACTGAGGAGACACTTGTGGGAGCTACTGTGACTAAAACTGAGCTTCCCTACGCACAGGGAAGCAAGAGAAATGCTGATTTCATCAAGCCCAGTTACATACTCAGAATCTGTACTACTGCGCAAATAGGCATGTCTCTGTAGGCAAAAAACTCATTTCTGACAAAGTTGCCCAAATGCATCTCAGAAGTGTGCAACTTGTTCCCTGAGTTAGAAAACGTCGAGAAACGTTCGTTTCTGCTAGCGCTGTGCTTCTACACATGTATTTGCTGAACGGTGAAAGCGCACAGTAATGCACTTCTCTACCAGCAAATACACGGTTTCTAAGGAAATGGGAACACACTGAGGAGACACTTGTGGGAGCTACTGTGACTAAAACTGAGCTTCCCTACGCACAGGGAAGCAAGAGAAATGCTGATTTCATCAAGCCCAGTTACATACTCAGAATCTGTACTACTGCGCAAATAGGCATGTCTCTGTAGGCAAAAAACTCATTTCTGACAAAGTTGCCCAAATGCATCTCAGAAGTGTGCAACTTGTTCCCCGAGTTAGAAAACGTCGAGAAACGGTCGTTTCTGCTAGCGCTGTGCTTCTACACATGTATTTGCTGAACGGTGAAAGCGCACAGTAATGCACTTTTCTCCCAGCAAATACACTGTTTCTACGGAAATGGGAACACACTGAGGAGACACTTGTGGGAGCAACTGTGACTAAAACTGAGCTTCCCTACGCACAGGGAAGCAAGAGAAATGCTGATTTCATCCAGCCCAGTTATAAACTCAGAATCTGTACTACTGCGCAAATAGGCATGTCTCTGTAGGCAAAAAACTCATTTCTGACGAAGTTGCCTAAATGCATCTCAGAAGTGTGCAACTTGTTCCCTGAGTTAGAAAACGTCGGGAAACGTTCGTTTCTGCTAGCGCTGTGCTTCTACACATGTATTTGCTGAACGGTGAAAGCGCACAGTAATGCACTTTTCTCCCAGCAAATACACTGTTTCTAAGGAAATGGGAACACACTGAGGAGACACTTGTGGGAGCTACTGTGACTAAAACTGAGCTTCCCTACGCACAGGGAAGCAAGAGAAATGCTGATTTCATCAAGCCCAGTTACATACTCAGAATCTGTACTACTGCGCAAATAGGCATGTCTCTGTAGGCAAAAACTCATTTCTGACAAAGATGCCTAAATGCATCTCAGAAGTGTGCAACTTGTTCCCTGAGTTAGAAAACGTCGAGAAACGTTCGTTTCTGCTAGCGATGTGCTTCTACACATGTATTTGCTGAACGGTGAAAGCGCAGAGTAATGCACTTTTCTCCCAGCAAATATACAGTTTCTAAGGAAATGGGAACACACTGAGGAGACACTTGTGGGAGCTACTGTGACTAAAACTGAGCTTCCCTACGCACAGGGAAGCAAGAGAAATGCTGATTTCATCAAGCCCAGTTACATACTCAGAATCTGTACTACTGCGCAAATAGGCATGTCTCTTTAGGCAAAAAACTCATTTCTGACAAAGTTGCCCAAATTCATCTCAGAAGTGTGCAACTTGTTCCCTGAGTTAGAAAACGTCGAGAAACGTTCGTTTCTGCTAGCGCTGTGCTTCTACACATGTATTTGCTGAACGGTGAAAGGGCACAGTAATGCACTTTTCTCCCAGCAAATACACTGTTTCTAAGGAAATGGGAACACACTGAGGAGACACTTGTGGGAGCTACTGTGACTTAAACTGAGCTTCCCTACGCACAGGGAAGCAAGAGAAATGCTGATTTCATCAAGCCCAGTTACATACTCAGAATCTGTACTACTGCGCAAATAGGCATGAATCTGTAGGCAAAAAACTTATTTTTGACAAAGTTGCCCAAATGCATCTCAGAAGTGTGCAACTTGTTCCCTGAGTTAGAAAACGTCGAGAAACTTTCGTTTCTGCTAGCGCTGTGCTTCTACACATGTATTTGCTGAACGGTGAAAGCGCACAGTAATGCCCTTTTCTCCCAGCAAATACACTGTTTCTAAGGAAATGGGAACACACTGAGGAGACACTTGTGGGAGCTACTGTGACTAAAACTGAGCTTCCCTACGCACAGGGAAGCAAGAGAAATGCTGATTTCATCAAGCCCAGTTACATACTCAGAATCTGTACTACTGCGCAAATAGGCATGTCTCTGTAGGCAAAAAACTCATTTCTGACAAAGTTGCCCAAATGCATCTCAGAAGTGTGCAACTTGTTCCCTGAGTTAGAAAACGTCGAGAAACGTTCGTTTCTGCTAGCGCTGTGCTTCTACACATGTATTTGCTGAACGGTGAAAGCGCACAGTAATGCACTTCTCTACCAGCAAATACACGGTTTCTAAGGAAATGGGAACACACTGAGGAGACACTTGTGGGAGCTACTGTGACTAAAACTGAGCTTCCCTACGCACAGGGAAGCAAGAGAAATGCTGATTTCATCAAGCCCAGTTACATACTCAGAATCTGTACTACTGCGCAAATAGGCATGTCTCTGTAGGCAAAAAACACATTTCTGACAAAGTTGCCCAAATGCATCTCAGAAGTGTGCAACTTGTTCCCCGAGTTAGAAAACGTCGAGAAACGGTCGTTTCTGCTAGCGCTGTGCTTCTACACATGTATTTGCTGAACGGTGAAAGCGCACAGTAATGCACTTTTCTCCCAGCAAATACACTGTTTCTAAGGAAATGGGAACACACTGAGGAGACACTTGTGGGAGCAACTGTGACTAAAACTGAGCTTCCCTACGCACAGGGAAGCAAGAGAAATGCTGATTTCATCCAGCCCAGTTATAAACTCAGAATCTGTACTACTGCGCAAATAGGCATGTCTCTGTAGGCAAAAAACTCATTTCTGACAAAGTTGCCTAAATGCATCTCAGAAGTGTGCAACTTGTTCCCTGAGTTAGAAAACGTCGGGAAACGTTCGTTTCTGCTAGCGCTGTGCTTCTACACATGTATTTGCTGAACGGTGAAAGCGCACAGTAATGCACTTTTCTCCCAGCAAATACACTGTTTCTAAGGAAATGGGAACACACTGAGGAGACACTTGTGGGAGCTACTGTGACTAAAACTGAGCTTCCCTACGCACAGGGAAGCAAGAGAAATGCTGATTTCATCAAGCCCAGTTACATACTCAGAATCTGTACTACTGCGCAAATAGGCATGTCTCTGTAGGCAAAAACTCATTTCTGACAAAGATGCCTAAATGCATCTCAGAAGTGTGCAACTTGTTCCCTGAGTTAGAAAACGTCGAGAAACGTTCGTTTCTGCTAGCGCTGTGCTTCTACACATGTATTTGCTGAACGGTGAAAGCGCACAGTAATGCACTTTTCTCCCAGCAAATATACAGTTTCTAAGGAAATGGGAACACACTGAGGAGACACTTGTGGGAGCTACTGTGACTAAAACTGAGCTTCCCTACGCACAGGGAAGCAAGAGAAATGCTGATTTCATCAAGCCCAGTTACATACTCAGAATCTGTACTACTGCGCAAATAGGCATGTCTCTTTAGGCAAAAAACTCATTTCTGACAAAGTTGCCCAAATGCATCTCAGAAGTGTGCAACTTGTTCCCTGAGTTAGAAAACGTCGAGAAACGTTCGTTTCTGCTAGCGCTGTGCTTCTACACATGTATTTGCTGAACGGTGAAAGCACACAGTAATGCACTTTTCTCCCAGCAAATACACTGTTTCTAAGGAAATGGGAACACACTGAGGAGACACTTGTGGGAGCTACTGTGACTTAAACTGAGCTTCCCTACGCACAGGGAAGCAAGAGAAATGGTGATTTCATCAAGCCCAGTTACATACTCAGAATCTGTACTACTGCGCAAATAGGCATGAATCTGTAGGCAAAAAACTTATTTCTGACAAAGTTGCCCAAATGCATCTCAGAAGTGTGCAACTTGTTCCCTGAGTTAGAAAACTTCGAGAAACGTTCGTTTCTGCTAGCGCTGTGCTTCTACACATGTATTTGCTGAACGGTGAAAGCGCACAGTAATGCCCTTTTCTCCCAGCAAATACACTGTTTCTAAAGAAATGGGAACACACTGAGGAGACACTTGTGGGAGCTACTGTGACTAAAACTGAGCTTCCCTACGCACAGGGAAGCAAGAGAAATGCTGATTTCATCCAGGCCAGTTACATACTCAGAATCTGTAATACTGCGCAAATAGGCATGTCTCTTTAGGCAAAAAACTCATTTCTGACAAAGTTGCCCAAATGCATCTCAGAAGTGTGCAACTTGTTCCCTGAGTTAGAAAACGTCGAGAAACGGTCGTTTCTGCTAGCGCTGTGCTTCTACACATGTATATGCTGAACGGTGATAGCACACAGTAATGCACTTTTCTCCCAGCAAATACACTGTTTCTAAGGAAATGGGAACACGCTGAGGAGACACTTGTGGGAGCTACTGTGACTAAAACTGAGCTTCCCTATGCACAGGGAAGCAAGAGAAATGCTGATTTCATCAAGCCCAGTTACATACTCAGAATCTGTACTACTGCGCAAATAGGCATGTCTCTGTAGGCAAAAAACTCATTTCTGACAAAGTTGCCCAAATGCATCTCAGAAGTGTGCAACTTGTTCCCTGAGTTAGAAAACGTCGAGAAACGTTCGTTTCTGCTAGCGCTGTGCTTCTACACATGTATTTGCTGAACGGTGAAAGCGCACAGTAATGCACTTCTCTACCAGCAAATACACGGTTTCTAAGGAAATGGGAACACACTGAGGAGACACTTGTGGGAGCTACTGTGACTAAAACTGAGCTTCCCTACGCACAGGGAAGCAAGAGAAATGCTGATTTCATCAAGCCCAGTTACATACTCAGAATCTGTACTACTGCGCAAATAGGCATGTCTCTGTAGGCAAAAAACACATTTCTGACAAAGTTGCCCAAATGCATCTCAGAAGTGTGCAACTTGTTCCCCGAGTTAGAAAACGTCGAGAAACGGTCGTTTCTGCTAGCGCTGTGCTTCTACACATGTATTTGCTGAACGGTGAAAGCGCACAGTAATGCACTTTTCTCCCAGCAAATACACTGTTTCTAAGGAAATGGGAACACACTGAGGAGACACTTGTGGGAGCAACTGTGACTAAAACTGAGCTTCCCTACGCACAGGGAAGCAAGAGAAATGCTGATTTCATCCAGCCCAGTTATAAACTCAGAATCTGTACTACTGCGCAAATAGGCATGTCTCTGTAGGCAAAAAACTCATTTCTGACAAAGTTGCCTAAATGCATCTCAGAAGTGTGCAACTTGTTCCCTGAGTTAGAAAACGTCGGGAAACGTTCGTTTCTGCTAGCGCTGTGCTTCTACACATGTATTTGCTGAACGGTGAAAGCGCACAGTAATGCACTTTTCTCCCAGCAAATACACTGTTTCTAAGGAAATGGGAACACACTGAGGAGACACTTGTGGGAGCTACTGTGACTAAAACTGAGCTTCCCTACGCACAGGGAAGCAAGAGAAATGCTGATTTCATCAAGCCCAGTTACATACTCAGAATCTGTACTACTGCGCAAATAGGCATGTCTCTGTAGGCAAAAAACTCATTTCTGACAAAGTTGCCCAAATGCATCTCAGAAGTGTGCAACTTGTTCCCTGAGTTAGAAAACGTCGAGAAACGTTCGTTTCTGCTAGCGCTGTGCTTCTACACATGTATTTGCTGAACGGTGAAAGCACACAGTAATGCACTTTTCTCCCAGCAAATACACTGTTTCTAAGGAAATGGGAACACACTGAGGAGACACTTGTGGGAGCTACTGTGACTTAAACTGAGCTTCCCTACGCACAGGGAAGCAAGAGAAATGCTGATTTCATCCAGCCCAGTTACATACTCAGAATCTGTACTACTGCGCAAATAGGCATGTCTCTTTAGGCAAAAAACTCATTTCTGACAAAGTTGCCCAAATGCATCTCAGAAGTGTGCAACTTGTTCCCTGAGTTAGAAAACGTCGAGAAACGTTCGTTTCTGCTAGCGCTGTGCTTCTACACATGTATTTGCTGAACGGTGAAAGCACACAGTAATGCACTTTTCTCCCAGCAAATACACTGTTTCTAAGGAAATGGGAACACGCTGAGGAGACACTTGTGGGAGCTACTGTGACTAAAACTGAGCTTCCCTATGCACAGGGAAGCAAGAGAAATGCTGATTTCATCAAACCCAGTTACATACTCAGAATCTGTACTACTGCGCAAAGATTCAAAACTAGTGTGTTCTAAAGCACGTCTCTTTAGGCAAAAAACCCGCTTCTCACGAAGTTGCCCAAATGCATCTGCGAAGTGTGCACTTGTTCCCTGAGTTAGAAAACATCGAGAAACGGTCGTTTCTGCTAGCGCTGTGCTTCTACACATGTCTTTGCTGAACGGTGAAAGGGCACAGTAATGCACTTTTCTCCCAGCAAATACAGTTTCTAAGGAAATGGGAACACGCTGAGGAGACACTTGTGGGAGCTACTGTGACTAAAACTGAGCTTCCCTACGCACAGGGAAGCAATATAAATGCTGATTTCATCAAGCCGAGTTACATACTCAGAATATGTTCTACTGCGCAAAGATTCAAAACTAGTGTGTTCTAAACCACGTCTCTTTAGGCAAAAAACCCGCTTCTCACAAAGTTGCCCAAATGCATCTTCGAAGTGTTCAACTTGTTCCCTGAGTTAGAAAACGTCGAGAAAAGGTCGTTTCTGCTAGCGCTGTGCTTTTACACATGTCTTTGCTGAACGGTGAAAGGGCACAGTAATGCACTTTTCTCCCAGCAAATACACTCTTTCTAAGGAAATAGGAACACGCTGAGGAGACACTTGTGGGAGCTACTGTGATTAAAACTGAGCTTCCCTACGCACAGGGAAGCAAGAGAAATGCTGATTTCATCAAACCCAGCTACATACTCAGAATATGTACTACTGCGGAAAGAGGCAAAACTAGTGTGTTCTAAAGAATGTCTCTTTAGGCAAAAAACCCGCTTCTTACGAAGTCGCCCAAATGCATCTGTGAAGTGTGCAACTTGTTCCCTGAGTTAGAAAACGTCGAGAAACGTTCATTTCTGCTAGCGCTGTGCTTCTACACATGTATTTGCTGAACGGTGAAAGCGCACAGTAATTCACTTTTCTCCCAGCAAATACACTGTTTCAAAGGAAATGGGAACACACTGAGGAGACACTTGTGGGAGCTACTGTGACTAAAACTGAGCTTCCCTACGCACAGGGAAGCAAGACAAATGTTGATTTCATCAAGCCCAGTTACATACTCAGAATCTGTACTACTGCGCAAATAGGCATGTCTCTGTAGGCAAAAAACTCATTTCTGACAAAGTTGCCCAAATGCATCTCAGAAGTGTGCAACTTGTTCCCTGAGTTAGAAAATGTCGAGAAATGGTCGTTTCTGCTAGCGCTGTGCTTCTACACATGTATTTGCTGAACGGTGAAAGCGCACAGTAATGCACTTTTCTCGCAGCAAATACACTGTGTCTGAGGAAATGGGAACACACTGAGGAGACACTTGTGGGAGCTACTGTGACTAAAACTGAGCTTCCCTACGCACAGGGAAGCAAGAGAAATGCTGATTTCATCAAGCCCAGTTACATACTCAGAATCTGTACTACTGAGCAAATAGGCATGTCTCTGTAAGGCAAAAATCTCATTTCTGACAAAGTTGCCCAAATGCATCTCAGAAGTGTGCAACTTGTTCCCTGAGTTAGAAAATGTCGAGAAACGTTCGTTTCTGCTAGCGCTGTGCTTCTACACATGTATATGCTGAACGGTGAAAGCGCACAGTAATGCACTTTTCTCCCAGCAAATACACTGTTTCTAAGGAAATGGGAACACACTGAGGAGGCACTTGTGGGAGCTACTGTGACTAAAACTGAGCTTCCCTACGCACAGGGAAGCAAGAGAAATGCTGATTTCATCCAGCCCAGTTACATACTCAGAATCTGTACTACTGCGCAAATAGGCATGTCTCTGTAGGCAAAAAACTCATTTCTGACAAAGTTGCCCAAATGCATCTCAGAAGTGTGTAACTTGTTCCCTGAGTTAGAAAACGTCGAGAAAAGTTCGTTTCTGCTAGCGCTGTGCTTCTACACATGTATTTGCTGAACGGTGAAAGCGCACAGTAATGCACTTTTCTCCCAGCAAATACACTGTTTCAAAGGAAATGGGAACACACTGAGGAGACACTTGTGGGAGCTACTGGGACTAAAACTGAGCTTCACTACGCACAGGGAAGCAAGAGAAATGCTGATTTCATCCAGCCCAGTTACATACTCAGAATCTGTACTACTGCGCAAATAGGCATGTCTCTGTAGGCAAAAAACTCATTTCTGACAAAGTTGCCCAAATGCATCTCAGAAGTGTGTAACTTGTTCCCTGAGTTAGAAAACGTCGAGAAAAGTTCGTTTCTGCTAGCGCTGTGCTTCTACACATGTATTTGCTGAACGGTGAAAGCGCACAGTAATGCACTTTTCTCCCAGCAAATACACTGTTTCTAAGGAAATGGGAACACACTGAGTAGACACTTGTGGGAGCTACTGTGACTAAAACTGAGCTTCCCTAGGCACAGGGAAGCAAGAGAAATGCTGACTTCATCAAGCCCAGTTACATACTCAGAATCTGTACTACTGCGCAAATAGGCATGTCTCTGTAGGCAAAAAACTCATTTCTGACAAAGTTGTCCAAATGCATCTCAGAAGGGTGCAACTTGTTCCCTGAGTTAGAAAACGTCGAGAAAAGTTCGTTTCTGCTAGCGCTGTGCTTCTACACATGTATTTGCTGAACGGTGAAAGCGCAGAGTAATGCACTTTTCTCCCAGCAAATATACAGTTTCTAAGGAAATGGGAACACACTGAGGAGACACTTGTGGGAGCTACTGTGACTAAAACTGAGCTTCCCTACGCACAGGGAAGCAAGAGAAATGCTGATTTCATCAAGCCCAGTTACATACTCAGAATCTGTACTACTGCGCAAATAGGCATGTCTCTTTAGGCAAAAAACTCATTTCTGACAAAGTTGCCCAAATTCATCTCAGAAGTGTGCAACTTGTTCCCTGAGTTAGAAAACGTCGAGAAACGTTCGTTTCTGCTAGCGCTGTGCTTCTACACATGTATTTGCTGAACGGTGAAAGGGCACAGTAATGCACTTTTCTCCCAGCAAATACACTGTTTCTAAGGAAATGGGAACACACTGAGGAGACACTTGTGGGAGCTACTGTGACTTAAACTGAGCTTCCCTACGCACAGGGAAGCAAGAGAAATGCTGATTTCATCAAGCCCAGTTACATACTCAGAATCTGTACTACTGCGCAAATAGGCATGAATCTGTAGGCAAAAAACTTATTTTTGACAAAGTTGCCCAAATGCATCTCAGAAGTGTGCAACTTGTTCCCTGAGTTAGAAAACGTCGAGAAACTTTCGTTTCTGCTAGCGCTGTGCTTCTACACATGTATTTGCTGAACGGTGAAAGCGCACAGTAATGCCCTTTTCTCCCAGCAAATACACTGTTTCTAAGGAAATGGGAACACACTGAGGAGACACTTGTGGGAGCTACTGTGACTAAAACTGAGCTTCCCTACGCACAGGGAAGCAAGAGAAATGCTGATTTCATCAAGCCCAGTTACATACTCAGAATCTGTACTACTGCGCAAATAGGCATGTCTCTGTAGGCAAAAAACTCATTTCTGACAAAGTTGCCCAAATGCATCTCAGAAGTGTGCAACTTGTTCCCTGAGTTAGAAAACGTCGAGAAACGTTCGTTTCTGCTAGCGCTGTGCTTCTACACATGTATTTGCTGAACGGTGAAAGCGCACAGTAATGCACTTCTCTACCAGCAAATACACGGTTTCTAAGGAAATGGGAACACACTGAGGAGACACTTGTGGGAGCTACTGTGACTAAAACTGAGCTTCCCTACGCACAGGGAAGCAAGAGAAATGCTGATTTCATCAAGCCCAGTTACATACTCAGAATCTGTACTACTGCGCAAATAGGCATGTCTCTGTAGGCAAAAAACACATTTCTGACAAAGTTGCCCAAATGCATCTCAGAAGTGTGCAACTTGTTCCCCGAGTTAGAAAACGTCGAGAAACGGTCGTTTCTGCTAGCGCTGTGCTTCTACACATGTATTTGCTGAACGGTGAAAGCGCACAGTAATGCACTTTTCTCCCAGCAAATACACTGTTTCTAAGGAAATGGGAACACACTGAGGAGACACTTGTGGGAGCAACTGTGACTAAAACTGAGCTTCCCTACGCACAGGGAAGCAAGAGAAATGCTGATTTCATCCAGCCCAGTTATAAACTCAGAATCTGTACTACTGCGCAAATAGGCATGTCTCTGTAGGCAAAAAACTCATTTCTGACAAAGTTGCCTAAATGCATCTCAGAAGTGTGCAACTTGTTCCCTGAGTTAGAAAACGTCGGGAAACGTTCGTTTCTGCTAGCGCTGTGCTTCTACACATGTATTTGCTGAACGGTGAAAGCGCACAGTAATACACTTTTCTCCCAGCAAATACACTGTTTCTAAGGAAATGGGAACACACTGAGGAGACACTTGTGGGAGCTACTGTGACTAAAACTGAGCTTCCCTACGCACAGGGAAGCAAGAGAAATGCTGATTTCATCAAGCCCAGTTACATACTCAGAATCTGTACTACTGCGCAAATAGGCATGTCTCTGTAGGCAAAAACTCATTTCTGACAAAGATGCCTAAATGCATCTCAGAAGTGTGCAACTTGTTCCCTGAGTTAGAAAACGTCGAGAAACGTTCGTTTCTGCTAGCGCTGTGCTTCTACACATGTATTTGCTGAACGGTGAAAGCGCACAGTAATGCACTTTTCTCCCAGCAAATATACAGTTTCTAAGGAAATGGGAACACACTGAGGAGACACTTGTGGGAGCTACTGTGACTAAAACTGAGCTTCCCTACGCACAGGGAAGCAAGAGAAATGCTGATTTCATCAAGCCCAGTTACATACTCAGAATCTGTACTACTGCGCAAATAGGCATGTCTCTTTAGGCAAAAAACTCATTTCTGACAAAGTTGCCCAAATGCATCTCAGAAGTGTGCAACTTGTTCCCTGAGTTAGAAAACGTCGAGAAACGTTCGTTTCTGCTAGCGCTGTGCTTCTACACATGTATTTGCTGAACGGTGAAAGCACACAGTAATGCACTTTTCTCCCAGCAAATACACTGTTTCTAAGGAAATGGGAACACACTGAGGAGACACTTGTGGGAGCTACTGTGACTTAAACTGAGCTTCCCTACGCACAGGGAAGCAAGAGAAATGGTGATTTCATCAAGCCCAGTTACATACTCAGAATCTGTACTACTGCGCAAATAGGCATGAATCTGTAGGCAAAAAACTTATTTCTGACAAAGTTGCCCAAATGCATCTCAGAAGTGTGCAACTTGTTCCCTGAGTTAGAAAACGTCGAGAAACTTTCGTTTCTGCTAGCGCTGTGCTTCTACACATGTATTTGCTGAACGGTGAAAGCGCACAGTAATGCCCTTTTCTCCCAGCAAATACACTGTTTCTAAAGAAATGGGAACACACTGAGGAGACACTTGTGGGAGCTACTGTGACTAAAACTGAGCTTCCCTACGCACAGGGAAGCAAGAGAAATGCTGATTTCATCCAGCCCAGTTACATACTCAGAATCTGTAATACTGCGCAAATAGGCATGTCTCTTTAGGCAAAAAACTCATTTCTGACAAAGTTGCCCAAATGCATCTCAGAAGTGTGCAACTTGTTCCCTGAGTTAGAAAACGTCGAGAAACGGTCGTTTCTGCTAGCGCTGTGCTTCTACACATGTATATGCTGAACGGTGATAGCACACAGTAATGCACTTTTCTCCCAGCAAATACACTGTTTCTAAGGAAATGGGAACACGCTGAGGAGACACTTGTGGGAGCTACTGTGACTAAAACTGAGCTTCCCTATGCACAGGGAAGCAAGAGAAATGCTGATTTCATCAAGCCCAGTTACATACTCAGAATCTGTACTACTGCGCAAATAGGCATGTCTCTGTAGGCAAAAAACTCATTTCTGACAAAGTTGCCCAAATGCATCTCAGAAGTGTGCAACTTGTTCCCTGAGTTAGAAAACGTCGAGAAACGTTCGTTTCTGCTAGCGCTGTGCTTCTACACATGTATTTGCTGAACGGTGAAAGCGCACAGTAATGCACTTCTCTACCAGCAAATACACGGTTTCTAAGGAAATGGGAACACACTGAGGAGACACTTGTGGGAGCTACTGTGACTAAAACTGAGCTTCCCTACGCACAGGGAAGCAAGAGAAATGCTGATTTCATCAAGCCCAGTTACATACTCAGAATCTGTACTACTGCGCAAATAGGCATGTCTCTGTAGGCAAAAAACACATTTCTGACAAAGTTGCCCAAATGCATCTCAGAAGTGTGCAACTTGTTCCCCGAGTTAGAAAACGTCGAGAAACGGTCGTTTCTGCTAGCGCTGTGCTTCTACACATGTATTTGCTGAACGGTGAAAGCGCACAGTAATGCACTTTTCTCCCAGCAAATACACTGTTTCTAAGGAAATGGGAACACACTGAGGAGACACTTGTGGGAGCAACTGTGACTAAAACTGAGCTTCCCTACGCACAGGGAAGCAAGAGAAATGCTGATTTCATCCAGCCCAGTTATAAACTCAGAATCTGTACTACTGCGCAAATAGGCATGTCTCTGTAGGCAAAAAACTCATTTCTGACAAAGTTGCCTAAATGCATCTCAGAAGTGTTCAACTTGTTCCCTGAGTTAGAAAACGTCGGGAAACGTTCGTTTCTGCTAGCGCTGTGCTTCTACACATGTATTTGCTGAACGGTGAAAGCGCACAGTAATGCACTTTTCTCCCAGCAAATACACTGTTTCTAAGGAAATGGGAACACACTGAGGAGACACTTGTGGGAGCTACTGTGACTAAAACTGAGCTTCCCTACGCACAGGGAAGCAAGAGAAATGCTGATTTCATCAAGCCCAGTTACATACTCAGAATCTGTACTACTGCGCAAATAGGCATGTCTCTGTAGGCAAAAAACTCATTTCTGACAAAGTTGCCCAAATGCATCTCAGAAGTGTGCAACTTGTTCCCTGAGTTAGAAAACGTCGAGAAACGTTCGTTTCTGCTAGCGCTGTGCTTCTACACATGTATTTGCTGAACGGTGAAAGCACACAGTAATGCACTTTTCTCCCAGCAAATACACTGTTTCTAAGGAAATGGGAACACACTGAGGAGACACTTGTGGGAGCTACTGTGACTTAAACTGAGCTTCCCTACGCACAGGGAAGCAAGAGAAATGCTGATTTCATCCAGCCCAGTTACATACTCAGAATCTGTAATACTGCGCAAATAGGCATGTCTCTTTAGGCAAAAAACTCATTTCTGACAAAGTTGCCCAAATGCATCTCAGAAGTGTGCAACTTGTTCCCTGAGTTAGAAAACGTCGAGAAACGTTCGTTTCTGCTAGCGCTGTGCTTCTACACATGTATTTGCTGAACGGTGAAAGCACACAGTAATGCACTTTTCTCCCAGCAAATACACTGTTTCTAAGGAAATGGGAACACGCTGAGGAGACACTTGTGGGAGCTACTGTGACTAAAACTGAGCTTCCCTATGCACAGGGAAGCAAGAGAAATGCTGATTTCATCAAACCCAGTTACATACTCAGAATCTGTACTACTGCGCAAAGATTCAAAACTAGTGTGTTCTAAAGCACGTCTCTTTAGGCAAAAAACCCGCTTCTCACGAAGTTGCCCAAATGCATCTGCGAAGTGTGCAACTTGTTCCCTGAGTTAGAAAACATCGAGAAACGGTCGTTTCTGCTAGCGCTGTGCTTCTACACATGTCTTTGCTGAACGGTGAAAGGGCACAGTAATGCACTTTTCTCCCAGCAAATACAGTTTCTAAGGAAATGGGAACACGCTGAGGAGACACTTGTGGGAGCTACTGTGACTAAAACTGAGCTTCCCTACGCACAGGGAAGCAATATAAATGCTGATTTCATCAAGCCGAGTTACATACTCAGAATATGTTCTACTGCGCAAAGATTCAAAACTAGTGTGTTCTAAACCACGTCTCTTTAGGCAAAAAACCCGCTTCTCACAAAGTTGCCCAAATGCATCTTCGAAGTGTTCAACTTGTTCCCTGAGTTAGAAAACGTCGAGAAACGGTCGTTTCTGCTAGCGCTGTGCTTTTACACATGTCTTTGCTGAACGGTGAAAGGGCACAGTAATGCACTTTTCTCCCAGCAAATACACTCTTTCTAAGGAAATAGGAACACGCTGAGGAGACACTTGTGGGAGCTACTGTGATTAAAACTGAGCTTCCCTACGCACAGGGAAGCAAGAGAAATGCTGATTTCATCAAACCCAGCTACATACTCAGAATATGTACTACTGCGGAAAGAGGCAAAACTAGTGTGTTCTAAAGAATGTCTCTTTAGGCAAAAAACCCGCTTCTTACGAAGTCGCCCAAATGCATCTGTGAAGTGTGCAACTTGTTCCCTGAGTTAGAAAACGTCGAGAAACGTTCATTTCTGCTAGCGCTGTGCTTCTACACATGTATTTGCTGAACGGTGAAAGCGCACAGTAATTCACTTTTCTCCCAGCAAATACACTGTTTCAAAGGAAATGGGAACACACTGAGGAGACACTTGTGGGAGCTACTGTGACTAAAACTGAGCTTCCCTACGCACAGGGAAGCAAGACAAATGTTGATTTCATCAAGCCCAGTTACATACTCAGAATCTGTACTACTGCGCAAATAGGCATGTCTCTGTAGGCAAAAAACTCATTTCTGACAAAGTTGCCCAAATGCATCTCAGAAGTGTGCAACTTGTTCCCTGAGTTAGAAAATGTCGAGAAACGGTCGTTTCTGCTAGCGCTGTGCTTCTACACATGTATTTGCTGAACGGTGAAAGCGCACAGTAATGCACTTTTCTCGCAGCAAATACACTGTGTCTGAGGAAATGGGAACACACTGAGGAGACACTTGTGGGAGCTACTGTGACTAAAACTGAGCTTCCCTACGCACAGGGAAGCAAGAGAAATGCTGATTTCATCAAGCCCAGTTACATACTCAGAATCTGTACTACTGAGCAAATAGGCATGTCTCTGTAAGGCAAAAATCTCATTTCTGACAAAGTTGCCCAAATGCATCTCAGAAGTGTGCAACTTGTTCCCTGAGTTAGAAAATGTCGAGAAACGTTCGTTTCTGCTAGCGCTGTGCTTCTACACATGTATATGCTGAACGGTGAAAGCGCACAGTAATGCACTTTTCTCCCAGCAAATACACTGTTTCTAAGGAAATGGGAACACACTGAGGAGGCACTTGTGGGAGCTACTGTGACTAAAACTGAGCTTCCCTACGCACAGGGAAGCAAGAGAAATGCTGATTTCATCCAGCCCAGTTACATACTCAGAATCTGTACTACTGCGCAAATAGGCATGTCTCTGTAGGCAAAAAACTCATTTCTGACAAAGTTGCCCAAATGCATCTCAGAAGTGTGTAACTTGTTCCCTGAGTTAGAAAACGTCGAGAAAAGTTCGTTTCTGCTAGCGCTGTGCTTCTACACATGTATTTGCTGAACGGTGAAAGCGCACAGTAATGCACTTTTCTCCCAGCAAATACACTGTTTCAAAGGAAATGGGAACACACTGAGGAGACACTTGTGGGAGCTACTGGGACTAAAACTGAGCTTCCCTACGCACAGGGAAGCAAGAGAAATGCTGATTTCATCCAGCCCAGTTACATACTCAGAATCTGTACTACTGCGCAAATAGGCATGTCTCTGTAGGCAAAAAACTCATTTCTGACAAAGTTGCCTAAATGCATCTCAGAAGTGTTCAACTTGTTCCCTGAGTTAGAAAACGTCGGGAAACGTTCGTTTCTGCTAGCGCTGTGCTTCTACACATGTATTTGCTGAACGGTGAAAGCGCACAGTAATGCACTTTTCTCCCAGCAAATACACTGTTTCTAAGGAAATGGGAACACACTGAGGAGACACTTGTGGGAGCTACTGTGACTAAAACTGAGCTTCCCTACGCACAGGGAAGCAAGAGAAATGCTGATTTCATCAAGCCCAGTTACATACTCAGAATCTGTACTACTGCGCAAATAGGCATGTCTCTGTAGGCAAAAAACTCATTTCTGACAAAGTTGCCCAAATGCATCTCAGAAGTGTGCAACTTGTTCCCTGAGTTAGAAAACGTCGAGAAACGTTCGTTTCTGCTAGCGCTGTGCTTCTACACATGTATTTGCTGAACGGTGAAAGCACACAGTAATGCACTTTTCTCCCAGCAAATACACTGTTTCTAAGGAAATGGGAACACACTGAGGAGACACTTGTGGGAGCTACTGTGACTTAAACTGAGCTTCCCTACGCACAGGGAAGCAAGAGAAATGCTGATTTCATCCAGCCCAGTTACATACTCAGAATCTGTAATACTGCGCAAATAGGCATGTCTCTTTAGGCAAAAAACTCATTTCTGACAAAGTTGCCCAAATGCATCTCAGAAGTGTGCAACTTGTTCCCTGAGTTAGAAAACGTCGAGAAACGTTCGTTTCTGCTAGCGCTGTGCTTCTACACATGTATTTGCTGAACGGTGAAAGCACACAGTAATGCACTTTTCTCCCAGCAAATACACTGTTTCTAAGGAAATGGGAACACGCTGAGGAGACACTTGTGGGAGCTACTGTGACTAAAACTGAGCTTCCCTATGCACAGGGAAGCAAGAGAAATGCTGATTTCATCAAACCCAGTTACATACTCAGAATCTGTACTACTGCGCAAAGATTCAAAACTAGTGTGTTCTAAAGCACGTCTCTTTAGGCAAAAAACCCGCTTCTCACGAAGTTGCCCAAATGCATCTGCGAAGTGTGCAACTTGTTCCCTGAGTTAGAAAACATCGAGAAACGGTCGTTTCTGCTAGCGCTGTGCTTCTACACATGTCTTTGCTGAACGGTGAAAGGGCACAGTAATGCACTTTTCTCCCAGCAAATACAGTTTCTAAGGAAATGGGAACACGCTGAGGAGACACTTGTGGGAGCTACTGTGACTAAAACTGAGCTTCCCTACGCACAGGGAAGCAATATAAATGCTGATTTCATCAAGCCGAGTTACATACTCAGAATATGTTCTACTGCGCAAAGATTCAAAACTAGTGTGTTCTAAACCACGTCTCTTTAGGCAAAAAACCCGCTTCTCACAAAGTTGCCCAAATGCATCTTCGAAGTGTTCAACTTGTTCCCTGAGTTAGAAAACGTCGAGAAACGGTCGTTTCTGCTAGCGCTGTGCTTTTACACATGTCTTTGCTGAACGGTGAAAGGGCACAGTAATGCACTTTTCTCCCAGCAAATACACTCTTTCTAAGGAAATAGGAACACGCTGAGGAGACACTTGTGGGAGCTACTGTGATTAAAACTGAGCTTCCCTACGCACAGGGAAGCAAGAGAAATGCTGATTTCATCAAACCCAGCTACATACTCAGAATATGTACTACTGCGGAAAGAGGCAAAACTAGTGTGTTCTAAAGAATGTCTCTTTAGGCAAAAAACCCGCTTCTTACGAAGTCGCCCAAATGCATCTGTGAAGTGTGCAACTTGTTCCCTGAGTTAGAAAACGTCGAGAAACGTTCATTTCTGCTAGCGCTGTGCTTCTACACATGTATTTGCTGAACGGTGAAAGCGCACAGTAATTCACTTTTCTCCCAGCAAATACACTGTTTCAAAGGAAATGGGAACACACTGAGGAGACACTTGTGGGAGCTACTGTGACTAAAACTGAGCTTCCCTACGCACAGGGAAGCAAGACAAATGTTGATTTCATCAAGCCCAGTTACATACTCAGAATCTGTACTACTGCGCAAATAGGCATGTCTCTGTAGGCAAAAAACTCATTTCTGACAAAGTTGCCCAAATGCATCTCAGAAGTGTGCAACTTGTTCCCTGAGTTAGAAAATGTCGAGAAACGGTCGTTTCTGCTAGCGCTGTGCTTCTACACATGTATTTGCTGAACGGTGAAAGCGCACAGTAATGCACTTTTCTCGCAGCAAATACACTGTGTCTGAGGAAATGGGAACACACTGAGGAGACACTTGTGGGAGCTACTGTGACTAAAACTGAGCTTCCCTACGCACAGGGAAGCAAGAGAAATGCTGATTTCATCAAGCCCAGTTACATACTCAGAATCTGTACTACTGAGCAAATAGGCATGTCTCTGTAAGGCAAAAATCTCATTTCTGACAAAGTTGCCCAAATGCATCTCAGAAGTGTGCAACTTGTTCCCTGAGTTAGAAAATGTCGAGAAACGTTCGTTTCTGCTAGCGCTGTGCTTCTACACATGTATATGCTGAACGGTGAAAGCGCACAGTAATGCACTTTTCTCCCAGCAAATACACTGTTTCTAAGGAAATGGGAACACACTGAGGAGGCACTTGTGGGAGCTACTGTGACTAAAACTGAGCTTCCCTACGCACAGGGAAGCAAGAGAAATGCTGATTTCATCCAGCCCAGTTACATACTCAGAATCTGTACTACTGCGCAAATAGGCATGTCTCTGTAGGCAAAAAACTCATTTCTGACAAAGTTGCCCAAATGCATCTCAGAAGTGTGTAACTTGTTCCCTGAGTTAGAAAACGTCGAGAAAAGTTCGTTTCTGCTAGCGCTGTGCTTCTACACATGTATTTGCTGAACGGTGAAAGCGCACAGTAATGCACTTTTCTCCCAGCAAATACACTGTTTCAAAGGAAATGGGAACACACTGAGGAGACACTTGTGGGAGCTACTGGGACTAAAACTGAGCTTCCCTACGCACAGGGAAGCAAGAGAAATGCTGATTTCATCCAGCCCAGTTACATACTCAGAATCTGTACTACTGCGCAAATAGGCATGTCTCTGTAGGCAAAAAACTCATTTCTGACAAAGTTGCCCAAATGCATCTCAGAAGTGTGTAACTTGTTCCCTGAGTTAGAAAACGTCGAGAAAAGTTCGTTTCTGCTAGCGCTGTGCTTCTACACATGTATTTGCTGAACGGTGAAAGCGCACAGTAATGCACTTTTCTCCCAGCAAATACACTGTTTCTAAGGAAATGGGAACACACTGAGTAGACACTTGTGGGAGCTACTGTGACTAAAACTGAGCTTCCCTAGGCACAGGGAAGCAAGAGAAATGCTGACTTCATCAAGCCCAGTTACATACTCAGAATCTGTACTACTGCGCAAATAGGCATGTCTCTGTAGGCAAAAAACTCATTTCTGACAAAGTTGTCCAAATGCATCTCAGAAGGGTGCAACTTGTTCCCTGAGTTAGAAAACGTCGAGAAAAGTTCGTTTCTGCTAGCGCTGTGCTTCTACACATGTATTTGCTGAACGGTGAAAGCACACAGTAATGCACTTTTCTCCCAGCAAATACACTGTTTCTAAGGAAATGGGAACACACTGAGGAGACACTTGTGGGAGCTACTGGGACTAAAACTGAGCTTCCCTACGCACAGGGAAGCAAGAGAAATGCTGATTTCATCAAGCCCAGTTACATACTCAGACTCTGTACTACTGCGCAAATAGGCATGTCTCTGTAGGCAAAAACTCATTTCTGACAAAGATGCCCAAATGCATCTCAGAAGTGTGCAACTTGTTCCCTGAGTTAGAAAACGTCGAGAAACGTTCGTTTCTGCTAGCGATGTGCTTCTACACATGTATTTGCTGAACGGTGAAAGCGCAGAGTAATGCACTTTTCTCCCAGCAAATACACTGTTTCTAAGGAAATGGGAACACACTGAGGAGACACTTGTGGGAGCTACAGTGACTAAAACTGAGCTTCCCTACGCACAGGGAAGCAAGAGAAATGCTGATTTCATCAAGCCCAGTTACATACTCAGAATCTGTACTACTTCGCAAATAGGCAAAACTAGTGCGTTCTAAAGCACGTCTCTTTAGCCAAAAACACCCCCTTCTTACGAAGTCGCCCAAATGCATCTGCAAAGTGTGCAACTTGTTCACTGAGTTAGAAAACGTCGAGAAACGGTCGTTTCTGCTAGCGCTGTGCTTCTACACATGTCTTTGCTGAACGGTGAAAGGGCACAGTAATGCACTTTTCTCCCAGCAAATACACTATTTCTAAGGAAATGGGAACACACTGAGGAGACACTTGTGGGAGCTACTGTGACTAAAACTGAGCTTCCCTACGCACAGGCAAGCAAGAGAAATGCTGATTTCATCAAGCCCAGTTACATACTCAGAATCTGTAGTACTGCGCAAAGAGGCAAAACTAGTGTGTCCTAAAGCACGTCTCTTTAGGCAAAACACCCGCTTCCTACGAAGTCGCCCACCTACAACTGCGAGGTGTGCAACTTGTTCCCTGAGTTAGAAAATGTCGAGAAACGGTCGTTTCTGCTAGCGCTGTGCTTCTACACATGTCTTTGCTGAACGGTGAAAGGGCACAGTAATGCACTTTTCTCCCAGCAAATACACTATTTCTAAGGAAATGGGAACACGCTGAGGAGACACTTGTGGGAGCTACTGTGACTAAAACTGAGCTTCCCTACGCACAGGGAAGCAAGAGAAATGCTGATTTCATCAAACCCAGTTACTTACTCAGAATCTGTAGTACTGCGCAAAGAGGCAAAACTAGTGTGTTCTAAAGCACGTCTGTTTAGGCAAAACACCCGCTTCCTACGAAGTCGCCCACCTACAACTGCGAGGTGTGCAACTTGTTCTCTGAGTTAGAAAATGTCGAGAAACGGTCGTTTCTGCTAGCGCTGTGCTTCTACACATGTCTTTGCTGAACGGTGAAAGGGCACAGTAATGCACTTTTCTCCCAGCAAATACACTGTTTCTAAGGAAATGGGAACACGCTGAGGAGACACTTGTGGGAGCTACTGTGACTAAAACTGAGCTTCCCTACGCACAGGGAAGCAAGAGAAATGCTGATTTCATCAAACCCAGTTACATACTCAGAATCTGTAGTACTGCGCAAAGAGGCAAAACTAGTGTGTTCTAAAGCACGTCTCTTTAGGCAAAACACCCGCTTCCTACGAAGTCGCCCAAATGCAACTGCGAAGTGTGCAACTTGTTCCCTGAGTTAGAAAATGTCGAGAAAAGGTCGTTTCTGCTAGTGCTGTGCTTCTTCTACACATGTCTTTGCTGAACGGTGAAAGGGCACAGTAATGCACTTTTCTCCCAGCAAATACACTGTTTCTAAGGAAATGGGAACACGCTGAGGAGACACTTGTGGGAGGTACTGTGACTAAAACTGAGCATCCCTACGCACAGGGAAGCAAGAGAAATGCTGATTTCATCAAACCCAGTTACATACTCAGAATCTGTACTACTGCGCAAATAGGTAAAACTAGTGCGTTCTAAAGCACGTCTCTTTAGCCAAAAACACCCGCTTCTTACGAAGTCGCCCAAATGCAACTGCGAAGTGTGCAACTTGTTCCCTGAGTTAGAAAACGTCAAGAAACCGTCGTTTCTGCTAGCGCTGTGCTTCTACACATGTCTTTGCTGAACGGTGAAAGGGCACAGTAATGCACTTTTCTCCCAGCAAATACACTATTTCGAAGGAAATGGGAACACGCTGAGGTGACACTTGTGGGAGCTACTGTGACTAAAACTGAGCATCCCTACGCACAGGGAAGCAAGAGAAATGTTGATTTCATCAAACCCAGTTACATACTCAGAATCTGTAGTACTGCGCAAAGAGGCAAAACTAGTGTGTTCTAAAACACGTCTCTTTAGACAAAACACCCGCTTCCTACGAAGTCGCCCAAATACAACGGCGAAGTGTGCAACTTGTTCCCTGAGTTAGAAAATGTCGCGAAACGGTCGTTTCTGCTAGCGCTGTGCTTCTACACATATCTTTGCTGAACGGTGAAAGGGCACAGTAATGCACTTTTCTCCCAGCAAATACACTGTTTCTAAGGAAATGGGAACACGCTGAGGAGACACTTGTGGGAGCTACTGTGACTAAAACTGAGCATCCCTACGCACAGGGAAGCAAGAGAAATGCTGATTTCATCAAACCCAGTTACATACTCAGAATCTGTACTACTGCGCAAATAGGCAAAACTAGTGCGTTCTAAAGCACGTCTCTTTAGCCAAAAACACCCGCTTCTTACGAAGTCGCCCAAATGCATCTGCGAAGTGTGCAACTTGTTCCCTGAGTTAGAAAACGTCAAGAAACGGTCGTTTCTGCTAGCGCTGTGCTTCTACACATGTCTTTGCTGAACGGTGAAAGGGCACAGTAATGCACTTTTCTCCCAGCAAATACACTATTTCTAAGGAAATGGGAACACACTGAGGAGATACTTGTGGGAGCTACTGTGACTAAAACTGAGCTTCCCTACGCACAGGGAAGCAAGAGAAATGCTGATTTCATCAAGCCCAGTTACATACTCAGAATCTGTAGTACTGCGCAAAGAGGCAAAACTAGTGTGTCCTAAAGCACGTCTCTTTAGGCAAAACACCCGCTTCTCACGAAGTCGCCCACCTACAACTGCGAGGTGTGCAACTTGTTCCCTGAGTTAGAAAATGTCGAGAAACGGTCGTTTCTGCTAGCGCTGTGCTTCTACACATGTCTTTGCTGAACGGTGAAAGGGCACAGTAATGCACTTTTCTCCCAGCAAATACACTATTTCTAAGGAAATGGGAACACGCTGAGGAGACACTTGTGGGAGCTACTGTGACTAAAACTGAGCTTCCCTACGCACAGGGAAGCAAGAGAAATGCTGATTTCATCAAACCCAGTTACTTACTCAGAATCTGTAGTACTGCGCAAAGAGGCAAAACTAGTGTGTTCTAAAGCACGTCTGTTTAGGCAAAACACCCGCTTCCTACGAAGTCGCCCACCTACAACTGCGAGGTGTCCAACTTGTTCCCTGAGTTAGAAAATGTCGAGAAACGGTCGTTTCTGCTAGCGCTGTGCTTCTACACATGTCTTTGCTGAACGGTGAAAGGGCACAGTAATGCACTTTTCTCCCAGCAAATACACTGTTTCTAAGGAAATGGGAACACGCTGAGGAGACACTTGTGGGAGCTACTGTGACTAAAACTGAGCTTCCCTACGCACAGGGAAGCAAGAGAAATGCTGATTTCATCAAACCCAGTTACATACTCAGAATCTGTAGTACTGCGCAAAGAGGCAAAACTAGTGTGTTCTAAAGCACGTCTCTTTAGGCAAAACACCCGCTTCCTACGAAGTCGCCCAAATGCAACTGCGAAGTGTGCAACTTGTTCCCTGAGTTAGAAAATGTCGAGAAAAGGTCGTTTCTGCTAGTGCTGTGCTTCTTCTACACATGTCTTTGCTGAACGGTGAAAGGGCACAGTAATGCACTTTTCTCCCAGCAAATACACTGTTTCTAAGGAAATGGGAACACGCTGAGGAGACACTTGTGGGAGCTACTGTGACTAAAACTGAGCATCCCTACGCACAGGGAAGCAAGAGAAATGCTGATTTCATCAAACCCAGTTACATACTCAGAATCTGTACTACTGCGCAAATAGGCAAAACTAGTGCGTTCTAAAGCACGTCTCTTTAGCCAAAAACACCCGCTTCTTACGAAGTCGCCCAAATGCAACTGCGAAGTGTGCAACTTGTTCCCTGAGTTAGAAAACGTCAAGAAACGGTCGTTTCTGCAAGCGCTGTGCTTCTACACATGTCTTTGCTGAACGGTGAAAGGGCACAGTAATGCACTTTTCTCCCAGCAAATACACTATTTCGAAGGAAATGGGAACACGCTGAGGTGACACTTGTGGGAGCTACTGTGACTAAAACTGAGCATCCCTACGCACAGGGAAGCAAGAGAAATGTTGATTTCATCAAACCCAGTTACATACTCAGAATCTGTAGTACTGCGCAAAGAGGCAAAACTAGTGTGTTCTAAAACACGTCTCTTTAGACAAAACACCCGCTTCCTACGAAGTCGCCCAAATACAACGGCGAAGTGTGCAACTTGTTCCCTGAGTTAGAAAATGTCGCGAAACGGTCGTTTCTGCTAGCGCTGTGCTTCTACACATATCTTTGCTGAACGGTGAAAGGGCACAGTAATGCACTTTTCTCCCAGCAAATACACTGTTTCTAAGGAAATGGGAACACGCTGAGGAGACACTTGTGGGAGCTACTGTGACTAAAACTGAGCATCCCTACGCACAGGGAAGCAAGAGAAATGCTGATTTCATCAAACCCAGTTACATACTCAGAATCTGTACTACTGCGCAAATAGGCAAAACTAGTGTGTTCTAAAACACGTCTCTTTAGACAAAACACCCGCTTCCGACGAAGTCGCCCAAATACAACTGCGATGTGTGCAACTTGTTCCCTGAGTTAGAAAATGTCGAGAAACGGTCGTTTCTGCTAGCGCTGTGCTTCTACACATGTCTTTGCTGAACGGTGAAAGGGCACAGTAATGCACTTTTTTCCCAGCAAATACACTGTTTCTAAGGAAAGGGGAACACGCTGAGGAGACACTTATGGGAGCTACTGTGACTAAAACTGAGCATCCCTACGCACAGGGAAGCAAGAGAAATGCTGATTTCATCAAACCCAGTTACATACTCAGAATCTGTAGTACTGCGCAAAGAGGCAAAACTAGTGTGTTCTAAAACACGTCTCTTTAGACAAAACACCCGCTTCCGACGAAGTCGCCCAAATAAAACTGCGATGTGTGAAACTTGTTCCCTGAGTTAGAAAATGTCGAGAAACGGTCGTTTCTGCTAGCGCTGTGCTTCTACACATGTCTTTGCTGAACGGTGAAAGGGCACAGTAATGCACTTTTCTCCCAGCAAATACACTGTTTCTAAGGAAATGGGAACACGCTGAGGAGACACTTGTGGGAGCTACTGTGACTAAAACTGAGCTTCCCTACGCACAGGGAAGCAAGAGAAATGCTGATTTAATCAAACCCAGTTACATACTCAGAATCTGTAGTACTGCGCAAAGAGGCAAAACTAGTGTGTTCTAAAACACGTCTCTTTAGACAAAACACCCGCTTCCTACGAAGTCGCCCAAATACAACTGTGAAGTGTGCAACTTGTTCCCTGAGTTAGAAAATGTCGAGAAACGGTCGTTTCTGCTAGCGCTGTGCTTCTA